>NW_026781984.1:0-300000 GCF_031769215.1 Ylistrum balloti | reverse complement strand
TGCTTTCTATCAGTTATGAAGTGAATATCTAACCATTTAGTCCCTTTAAAGCAACATTATGATCAAACAATTTGTTTTACCAATTTTTTTTCATTATTGCATTTATATATCTAGTGAATCACCGTATGAACAGTTGGTTTTCACAGATTTGTGTGATGATGTTGGTGATTAAGGTCACGTTATTCATTATTCTTAATTGCCTTGAGTTATCAAATAACATTTGTCACACCCATAACAAAATATGCTACTGAAAATCACTGTCATTTTTGCCTGTAATCATTTGTTCGTGTTTACAAAATAAACTGCCTCGTTTTCAAAACTATTATGAAACATTGTCAGTGCTGAATTTGAGAGCGGTGTCCAGAACAAAATCAGTGGTCAAGATGGACATTGGAAATTGACTGTGAAAGTTGGGATAACATAAAAATGTACAGCTAAACACCAAACAATATACTAAATGGCGTTTGTCAGCCACATTATTTTTTCTATTAGTCTGATAAGTGAACTGGCACAACTAATGACAGAGTCAAACCTTCTGGGTCATATCAGTTTGAGACCCAACCAATATTTCCTCTCAAGAAATATCAATAACATAGCAACTGTCAAAATCCAAGATGTCTACCTTTCGGCCATTTTGATTAATATATATGTTATACCAGGGCTCTCGGTCTGCCAGATTTGGGGCCGATATTCTGCCCCATTCCCAATGCAAAAAAGTATCTTTTTTCCCAATTTAGACCCCAAGTTTTCCCAATTCTAAGGAAAACACAGCTATTTTTCCCAATTCTAAGGGCTCCGGGCCCCAGTCCCAAAATGGGGTGTGAGAGCCCTGTTATACTATCTTACCTACCATTGTCTACTGTGTAGCAACATACTGAGATTCTTTTCTTACCTATTGAAGGGTTATTCTCACCTTTCACCTAAAAGTCCAGGGTTTGATTCTCAAGACATGTTTTGAATCATTTATGTTTTCGTTCCAGCGGAAGCCATTATGTGTCACCGCTGTTACAGTGCTATGGGAGGCTGTGGAGATGACCTAAGCTGGTGGATGTTTCCTTGGAAAGATTGTGGTGACTCGCGATTCTGTGTCAAAGTAATCGAGAAAGTTGGATGTAAGTTTATTTGAATAATATCATTATACTTATTTCCTAATTAAATTATTTGTGCAAGTTTCAAATATGTATATATACTTTCTGGATAAATGGTTGAAATTAGTGAATTTAAGATCTACCCTAAATGATATGACATTGTGTAGTTAAGATGGGTCCTTATTGGAAACGTTTCTGTATAAGATGGAATTTTTTGCTTGACATAGACAAGTGAACATATTGAATATTCCTAAGTACATCTATTTAGTTAATAACATACAAAAGAACACTTTATTCTATATTTATCTGACAATAGCCCCATGTCTGGTAATAAGCCCACTCATATTTCTGCTTAGTAGAATTACAATTTTTTCAATGTCCTGGAGTAAGCCCTACCCCACCCCCCATCCAACCTACCCCCACCCCTCCCCCATTCAACATTAAGTTATGTTGGTCCCTTGAGCTTGTTTCAGAGAAATACAGTGCTTGAATATGTTGACTATATGTATAATATATTGTGTAATTAAAAATGTTTGAAACATTTTTTTATGACAATCAGGTATTGATTCTGTTCAGTAGCTTTATAATACCAGTTTACATTTGATCACCAATTAAGATTTTCTGATTCTTGTATATTTTTGCAGCTGACCACACCATCATCAGAGAATGCGAAAATAATCTTCTGAAGACGACTAAACACAGACTTCAGATGCCGGGTCTGCGTCGTCACGGTTACTGCCTTCCTGCAAGGAAAAATTCGGGCAGCAGTCCACTGACTGTAGAGGATCCCAATATTCAATACTGCTTCTGTAATGATTGGAACGGCTGTAACACTGCACATGGGCTCTCTGTCCGATTCCTGCCAGTGTCCATCGTTGCTGTACTAGTGACAGTATTCATATCAAAATTCTTTTAAACAAAGTTAACACTCATTGATCCATGTTTATTTTTCAGGTCAAATATTAAGGAAATTATCTTTTATGTATTTTGGAAACTAAAAATTTTGTAAAAATGAAATTATTCACCTTAATATGTAAAGTTTATTTTCAAATTAGACGGGAGGTATGAAAGATGTGTGAATGTTTAGTGTCTTCCATGAAAGAAGAATGTGTGCAAATATGTTTTATAATGATTAGGAGACTTAATATCAAACTCAGTAATTGTCCAGTTTTTAAATGTAAATATCTGATTCTATGCAAATGTTCTTACACTTTTGAAATGTTTCTACACAGTGGGTCATAGAGCGGAGGGATACAAAAAATACCCATTTTTATTATTTTTAGTAATTATCTAAATTTTGGTCAAAATGGAGAATTTTAAGTTTAGTTTAAGGAGAAAACTTAAATTGTAGTTGAAATATAAATGTTGAACCGTTTTTTAAAGAGTTTAATTTTTCTTCTGTTAAAACAACTGCCAGCCACTGCTGTGAACAATTCAATAGATGTGATGCATTTTCCGATGCATTCCATTCATACCTCTAAATGGTTATGTATATAACTTATCATTCATCTGTATATATACCCAGTTTTGTACAGTTTTTGTATGGTCCATTCAATGTATATATATGTAGGTAATATAATCATTTTATGCCATTCTACACTTTGCAAGTAAATTCTAACTCTTTTCCAAGATTATGGTGACCAACCAATTTTTTCTGTCGACTACTGAGAGATATTAATTTGGATATGCCTGTTTCAAGGTTAGAACAGAGCTTTTCTAATAATCAGTCGGCAACATTTATCTTTATGTACAAATTCAAAAATACTTTCAAACAAATCAGATTTAAAGAAGAAAAACAATAATAATGTGAGAACATTTATGGATTGATGAATTGTTTGTGTTATCAGGAAGCTGTAAATAACCTGAAAAAAAGAGATGAAATAGGCATACTGTGCCAGGAATCCAGACAGTTAAAGGGAGATAATAACAATATATACTTGTACATATTTGTATGTGGCAAAATGTTTTCATGAATATATTTTTATACAATTTAAAATGATAAATTGTCAAATGACAGATTTTTAGTGGTATAATCATCAATCATTATCATTCAAAATGATCAGATTTTTTTAAATTCATATTAAAAAAAAATTCCATGTCCGTTAATGATGACTACCTATTTGATATTTTTTTAAAAATTTAATAAGGGATTAATGATGCAAATTGATTTTAATTTGTATTCTTAAGGAGTACATGTATTATAACACATCAGAAAGGTTATTCTGCGATTTGGATAATTTATTAGAACAAAATATCAATACCATGTAAAAGAAATGAACTTTAACGTCCTACTTTTAAGGGTTTTTTAATGCAAGTCAATAAATTGATTTTTTGTCTAGCATTATGTTGTCCACCTAGTGTATTGATTGTATATAGAGAATCCACCATTTAACACTGAGAATATAACATGATAATAATACATGGAAATAAAAGATATTTCAATTAAAGCTGTTTTATTGTTGTCACTGTTTTAGCAAACTTTGTCCAGCATATATATTTTTATTCTACTTTTTCCTTTTTTTGGGAGGAGTGGGGAGGGGATGGACTTTTAAAAGAGCAGTTTAGAATATCGACGAGACTCAATAGGCTTATTGCCAGCAGTGTGCTGGGATTGAATGACCTTAGGGTCACATGAATCAAGAATGTAAAAAAAAAGTCACAAGGGCCAATATTGTTTTAAACTACTAAACTACTTCTAAATGAGCTAAGGTTCAGGCCAATATTGATCTGGAATGAAGTGCTTCGAAGTTCGTTAAATCTATTACCTTGGCCTATTGTCAAGGTCACAAGTTAAATTTGTTTTCACCTCGACCCTAAGGTCGTTCAATATTAACTAGGGAGAATTTTGACGTTTCTGCTGTTTAAGTTGCCGTTACTAAAATATGATTGATTTTCATTTTTTTCTAACATCGCGTTATCAGGAGTTGTAAATAGTATTATAAATAGTTTTTTTTCTCTCGTGGCGTAGCGCGGCATGTTGGAATCACAAATATATGCGGTACAAGTGCCAGACATTTGTTTAAATAGGATTATTTAAACCGTTTTAAACGTTACAGTTCATGTGCCTATAAACATAGTTTCATGATTTGTGTTGTATGGAAAGTCACGTCCGTCACCTACGTTGAAAACACCTCTATATGGTATCATGTGTTCTGCCTTGTCGATATCCCGCTGTAGAGCGACTGTAAAAGTAGGAAGGTTGACACATGAAGATATCGTTTCCAGGATTTTTAAAAATATTCCATCGATGGGAAATATCTTTGGTTTCGCTTAAAGAAAAGCTCAACACTATGATTAGATGCAACAATTTATTTCTAGGCTGTCTGCATTTGAAATGTGGAGCTGATTAAAAGATTGTGATTTACAAATCATGTTTTACAGTGAACTTGGTGAAGAGTCTGTGATAAGTAGTAAAATGACACTTGAAGAAAAAAAATAAACAAAAGATTTAATTTTGTTTCCCAATCCTAAATCTATTGTATGTGTTAATATTGCTGATTTATTGAAGAAACATTAATTAAAGTAAGAAAATAGTAGGCCTTAATACAAATCCTTTGAGTAGCCCTGTCAGTACTTTATTCTCTTGGTACCAAGACTATAGTTAATGTGTGTGCCAGGTTTCGTGTATGTGTGGTTTTTGAGAATCCTAACGTGCCATGAACGCGAAAGCGTTTTCGGTCAGTAATGTTGGATTTAACATGATGATTTTGGGTAAATAGGTGCCTCTTTCACATTTTCTCTTTTCAGCTAGGCGACCGGGTCAGACTTGAAAAGTATGGGGGCACTTGTCCGACTACGTGGGATTTCCCATGGTGCCACGGGTTTCCCCCACGTGCGCTTCAATCCCGAGGGGAACAAAACTAATTAGCTGATATCTAGAAGTGTATATCTTGTAGTATTTCTGTGACTTAATTTTCTTTTCTGAACTATTTCACGTTTTCGGGAATGGTTGATGGGTATGGACGACTTGGAACCGAAGTTTTCGTTTGGTTTCATGAATTACTGATACGAACATCTGGATTTTAAAATGGCGGTTCTCTCCTCTCACTAGAAATAGCTTCTATATAGTTAAAATGTTGACGTATCATTCCTCATCTTTACGTTTACTACACATAAGCGACTATACTGAAGTACTTATTACCTTTGACAGGGCACGGTTGTTTTTTATGTGTGTGTGTGTGTTTTTTTTTATGAGAAAGGCCAAAAGCATGTTAACCCGTCTCATCATTCATGTTGGTCCCACAGGCTAGAGAAAAGACCGCGGAGGAAACTGCCTGTCCGTGACCTTGTTAGGGCTGATTTTGATTTCTTTTGAACAACCAGAGGCCAAGAATAACCGCCAGGGATAGTTGCCGTTCCCTACTTTCCTTTACATAACAAGAGTTGTCGTTCCCTACTACAGCTAACAGCACAACACTCTAGCTTACAATTCAAGAGTTGTCGTTCCCTACATTCAAGAGTTGTCGTCCCTTACTTTCGGTAACAGAACAAGAGAATTCCAAGAGTTGTCGGTCCCTACTCTCCGTAACAGCACAAGAGATGTCGTTCCCTACTCTGTTCGTTATTAAAATGTATCTAGCTGAAGAAAACCGTGTTTATAATGAAACTAATCATTCGTTATCATATCCACCAGTAATTTGTTACAATTCTTATTCTCCGATTTTCCTTTCTAATTAACTTGTCCCGGCCTTCCTGAATCAATATGTATCACTTTAATATTGATATCAAGTTATTAAATTTCCGAAAACAATATATCACATGAAAGAGTCATTTTAAAATTCATTAATGCTGGACCGCCATTGCTCCTTGAATAAAAATCTTGGTTTTCCTCCGATTTCATTTCATAAATTTAGCCACGTTGGATTTCTGTGTTTTATTTATATCTTTTTAACCACTATCTATTGTTTTACGCTATTTCAGACTGGTACACTGGTCAGTCTAGCCTCTGACCTAGTTCTGTCAGAATTAGACCACACACGTGATAAACGCTAAAGAATTACAATCGTACGGACCCTGTAAGGTCACCTTTGTAGACATGGAACATCGTGACAAGATAGTGGATAGAACGGGGGATTTATAGTGAAAACTGCAGCAAAAACGTGTAAAAAGCATGGCGTTAAAAATCTTTAAGTATTTCAATATCCTCCAATTTCTGCCTCAAATCACGCGGTTCTCATTTACTAACATTAAATTTGTATGTAAATTGCGAATTATATTCTAAAACTTAAATACACTGTACATGTAAATATATATCTATATATTGAAAAAAAATACTTCATTTATATACATGAACTGAAATATACAAATGACACGTTTTTTTATATATAAAGTACAAGTTTTACGACTTTAATGATAAAATTTGAAAAATTAATCTCATGTTTTTTAATTTAAAGTTTTCATAACATAATTTACATGTTTGAAATTCACATGAAGTTCTGTTGAACACAAATAAGTTGTGTTAAAAAACTGCAATTTTTTACACTACATACATTTCCTTTGTAATTAGATATCAATTACTACAGGGGTAGTTATGTATCAAATCATATGCACATCTTGCATAAAAAGTTTGATAAAAGCAAAGATATAGGTGTGTGACAAAATTAGAAAGAATGCGGTTCTACATATCTGAACGACTTACAGCTAACGACATACATATCTACCTGAGACGTGAGATTAACTATAAGTTATTCCTGTATTCAGTCCCATATCAACACGATCTAAATGCACAGATAATTCACAATGTGCACATTTGTAAGTATTTTTAACTAATTTTTACGACGTCTCGAAGTCAATGACATAAAATTTAAAATGGAAATCTTGTATGGACATGCGCAGTTGCCTAGATGGATTATCTGTAAAGGTGTGCCCGCTTGCTAGCAGCGTTTAAAGCTTCAGATGACGATGAAAACAATGGATACCTCGTTTGTTTGTCTGATGCTAATGGTGGCTGTTATTCCTATTGTTACAGGTAAGAATTGATCATTGTACATCAAATTGATAAAAAAGAAAATAAGAAAAAAAACGACGGGAAAATCCCGTAACGTTATAATCATACGATTCATTTTCCGCGTACAGTGATAAATTATTGAATGGTAATGGCGCATAAAATTCTAAATCGTTTCTTTTCATAAGATCTCTTAGTGAGATTTAAGATCAAACAACACAAAATTACAAAAAAATAAACCTTATATTATGACATAGTACACATCGTCAGCTTTATTTACTTGAAAATTCAATTATCGATCTATTTTGATAAAAGAGTTTTATGGTATTCAGAAAGTGCTTTGTTAAAATCTAAGTTTCAAATCAAAATCACTATGATATTATTGTATAAGAAGACATCTGTCATTTCTCTAGACAACAAATCTATTTTAATAGGTTCATTACAAATTTTGCTCACCTCCGCCATTTCTGTTCTTCGACATCATATCTTCCTCCTCCTACCCTATCAGCCTTCACCTTCCCTATGCAATACCCCTAACACACCTACACCAATCCTTTTCCCTACCATCAGCTTTTCTCTTCTCCTTTCCGCCTAATTTCTTTCTCCTTCAAATTCTTTCCATGTTTCCTCCGTATTTTTCATTCAGTTTTCATTGCCCCTCCTTCTTTCATTCTTTTCCACACTTCCTCCTCAACACGCTCGCTCCCTATCACGAATCTGTCTTCTCTTCAAAACCCCCTTTAGATTTATAATGACTATGAAAGTATGTTACACTTAGAAAATAAACTTCCTCCTGAAATATTACACTTGGGTTCGAGTTTTATTTGAAGTATAACAATTTCAACAGAAGATTTCCCCACGGTTTGTGATTTTCAATCTTTAAAAATATTCAGTCTCGCAGGTATAGGATAGTTCGTCCTACAGAAAGTATCTCCTTTAAAATCAATTCTCTAGCCACTCACCCGTATTTAAAAAAACATACACGTGTCACTGTGACAAGGAACCGAAAAACATTTGATTTGTTCATTCATATTTTTAAAAAATTTTTCTTCTTATTATTTTCCTTCTTTTTTCATCGTTCTTTTTTTTCTCCTATAGTAAGTAAAGTCGAATAAAAAAAATCAGTATGGGTTTTACCTCACGCGCAGTGGTGACGCATTGTAAATAATCTCTTATCTCAAATCCATGTTGGTGAGCAAACATACTTCTTGTTTATGGGTGGGTATCGACCAGGCTTTTTATATTGACCAACCTAACAAATATGAGAATTAGCCCCGTCTAGAAATGACGTCATCCTTTAGAGTTTTATTAGCCCGCTGATCAGATGTCTGGTAGGGACATGGTAAATGTATACCCAAACTATGTTTTAAATGTATGTCAGCATTCCTCTAAAGTCAACGTTTTCTATTAAAAAAAAAGGGGGGGGGGAACCCATAAGAAACATAGTCGCCATGACTAACCAGATTGTTGCCATGGTAACCATCAACGTTCCAACATGTCGAAAACAAATTGGAGATACCATTGCTTATGATATGTGATATAATAGTTTTAACATCTACTGTTGTCAATTTCATGTATTGACGTCACATATTTGAAAGTTACATTCATTCATTAAAATAATGACATAGCAAATCACGCATCTTAAACAGATGACTTAATTCATACCTTCCTAAATTCTGTTTTCTCCCTCATCTCTTCCTTCACTCACTTTGAGGAGGGGCGAGGGAACCATAATCAGTTATTTGTCAATTAAAGTTTTGATATCTGGAAAAAATGAAACATTTCTTTGACCTCGGACGTGACTTTGACCTCAGATGTGACCTTGACCTTAGATGTGAATTTTACCTCTCGGATGTGATGTTTTATATTGCATGTACGTACTGTTTAAACCTTACAAAAATTAAATCGATTTTTCTCTCTTTTTATAAGTTTCACTTTCTCAACTCAATTCATCTTTTTGCCTTTAATGCAGATCTTATATATAGTGCTGTATTCCATCAAAATCAAAGTACTGACTCTCCCTACCAATGCAATCTATGTAACATTTATCTACATCGGATATGATGGTCAGGACTTGTTGCGAAGCTCTTTTCATCTCATCAACGTTGGTCCGTAATAAAAAAGAAAGAAACACAAAGCAGATATGAGGGACGATAAATTGGCCCACTTAAGGCAGCATTTCTCCAATAACTTCTGAATAATTAAGTATAATATTTCTCTGTTATGAATTTACACATGATTCAAAATCCAGACTTTTCGGAATTAAATGAAAATGTTTTTTTGAAATATAAGCAAAGGTGAGCGGATGACAAAAATGTCCACCAAAATGACAATATTATTTGACAAAATGACAATATTATCTGACAAAATGACAATAGTATCTGACAAAATGACAATATTATCTGACAAAATGACAATAGTATTTGACAAAATGACAATATTATCTGACAAAATGACAATGACAAAATGACAATGACAAAATGACAATAGTATCTGACAAAATGAAATAGTATTTGACAAAATGACAATAACAAAATGAAATGACAAAATGATATACAATCTGACAATACAAAAAAATATCTGACAAAATGACAATAGTATCTGACAAAATGACAATAGTATTTGACAAAATGACAATATTATCTGACAAAATGACAATGACAAAATGACAATAGTATCTGACAAAAAAATATTATCTAACAAAATGACAATAGTATCTGACAAAATGACAATAGTATCTGACAAAATGACAATAGTATCTGACAAAATGACAATAGTATCTGACAAAATGACAATAGTATCTGACAAAATGACAATAGTATCTGACAAAATAACTACACGTGTACTCGTGTTTATATTGTCACTTACTTGCTGATAAGGGTTTTATTTGAGAACGCTCAGTGTATTTCTTTTAAGAAACCCCCCTTATATTTGTCACTTCTAATAAAATACAAAAATCAATATCTATTTTGTAGACACCGATTTATCATTACTGAATAAAAATTCACATTAGTACACACGGACGATAACGGTGAAATAGTAACAACAGAAAGTGTGTACAAAGTGTTTACAATGTGTTTACAAAATGTACTATGATGAAACCTGTCAGGAGAGAATTCACATCATCTATGTTAGAGACATCAAGGTTAATCAAAGCTGAGAGGGTCCCTAAGGGCCCTGATGATCCCTCATCTGTTTCTTGGTAGTCATAGATATAAAGACGAGACAAACTTTTGATGATATCAGGTGATTCATTTCAGCGGAAGGACAGGTTCGTGAACGCGCATCTGTCTCAATGGCGGGGTAACACCTGAGGACGCCCTTACGTGTCATTGAATATGTTGCTCTGTTGTTATAGTACAGGTAAATCGTTGGGATTTGAAAGGCGTGTTAATGCTGAATGATGGTTGTGGAGCAAGTGGAAGTACAACACACCTTCTTAGTCACAAAAATTGGAAGTTAGAACGAGTAGTCCAGAATTGTCGGATTGTTCTGTTTTATCTGAAAAAAAAAACAATACAAAAAATTGAAAGCTGGGGGATGCAAGACAGACATAAAATAGTAGCGCGATCAGTCCATGCATTGTACGAAATTGTCACCGACAAATTTTCAGGACACTGGACAATCATGAATAAGTAGAGCGATCAGTTCGTGGATCACAAGAAATTGTTACAGTCAGATTTTCCGGACATTGGACAGACATTAATAAGTAGTGTGATCAGTCCATGTATTACACGAATTTGTTACAGATATATTTTCAGGACACTAGACAGATATGAGATAAAATCACTTACATTCCATGAATTATTCGACATTACTAAAAAAAAAAAAGAAGTACAGTCTATCCATGAATCATCCGACAAAACCAGATTCCGAGACACCTGACAGCCGTCTGATAAATCTCTCATTGTGATTCGCAGAGTTATTTCCCTTTGTTTCCCTTTGTCAGATAGTATAGCGATAAGATTCGACATCGCCTTGTATGATTCACACCTAAGGAAGTTTATTTACTACCCTAATCTGAATACACATACATGTTATCTTCGTGTTATTTAATCCAGAATGTCAGATGGTAGTAGTTATTTTCAAATTATTAACTCAAAACGAGAATGTTAAACAGAGGTAGGCATAAAATTCTGTAGAGAAATAAATTGATGTTATCTTTATTGTACAGACACTTTTTGATCGAGGTTCGCCGTAACCTGCATTTCACCTTTTTATTTATATTAATAGTTGCAGAATATGCACTTGATACGAAAGAGGTATGGCGCGTGACTGCTTGATTCGACCAACAAGGAAATCTTCTTTTTTTCTATTTCAGTAACTTCAGAAAGATAATTTCATTGAGCTGTGTTTTTACACCTATCAAAATTCTTAACTAATATGAACGAAACATAGATGTTTTCCCGCCTTCATATGTATGTTTAGTGGTTAGTTACATGTCGTCAAAAGCCCTGTATTTTTGATCGATCAAGGCCATGAACTGAAATAGGTGTTTCAGACTAAAATGAGACTAATGCACTTCCCCTTCAAAATTTTACACTATCTTCGATCAATCTCCGTTTTCTTCATTTACCGCCTAAATTTCAAAATTTAGATCCTTAGCATCACTGAGGAGTCCTGGAAGGACAGCTTTATTTAATTCTTAAATTTTCTCTACTATATCATATTTTAAATTTGTATTGAAAAAAATGCTGTTCTCTTGTGTGTCGTTTGTCACGACAATTGTCATCGCATTAATAATATTTTTTACATCAAATTTCTTAATAATTCAAATAGACTAAGCTACTGAAGTGGCCGATCATTGATACCCCGAGTCTTGACAGAAACTTCCGGTTTTTTTTTTACAGTGAATGGTGTTGCCTGTTACCAGTGTAATATTTTCAAACAAGGAACTACACATTTATGTGGTGGTGAGGAGAGGGTTATGCATAATTGCTCGGCATGTTTTAAATCGTTTGTCAGAGCCTACCTTCACAACCAGTGGAATAGATATTCGTGTAAGTATCATTTTATCAATTTATTCACATTCTAAGGAATGTGTTGCAGCTGGCCTGTTGTTAGCGCGAATTTTACTTTCACTTGCCATAAGCAAAATGTTGGATTAATTAAATTTAAATATTATTTATTGTTTAAGAAATACTATATACATGGGGATAAATAATAATAAGAAAACATACACAACCGTCACACAGCAGCGCTCACTTTTATTGTATACGGTATGATTGAACCATTTAGAGTTATTTCCCTTGATGCCTGTCTGGTCGTCACGTAATATATCATTTACTTCAAAAGGAACGACAACCTTTGCAAAGATAGCATACCCCCTTAATTATGTTGGGAGCAGATTGTTCCCAATGTGTTTTTCTTTCTTAAACCTTTTTTTGCTTCAGTTTAAAAGATGTGTGATGTCTGAATGCGTGTATTATGTTTGTTTAATAATCTCCATTGCTCATCTTCCAGACACGACAGCTATATCTCGGTATTGTGTCCGGTTTGCCCAATACAAAAGAGACGAAGGTTGTTACGTTAAAACGGCAAACTCCGGATACGTAAAACAGTGTTTTTGTTACACCGACTACTGTAACGGAGCCGCGTCATTAAGGCCAGATCGAACACAATCTGCACTTAGAATAACACTTGCCATAGGGTGTTACATCCTCTTGCATATATTTAGACAGTAAAAATACATTATAGTCCCGAGGTGAGAACAGTGCACACGCTTTATGTAAACAAATGGGGCCTAAAGATGGATGAAAATTTGAAAAAAAGTTGTTTGAAGTAATGAGTAGATTAAGTGTCTTTTCTATTACAATACGTTTTGAATTAAATTTTAAAATTTTAAACTATAAATATCAATTTTCCGAGGCAGATTAAAAATTTAAAAAAAAAATAAAACGATTGGTAATTGAATATGATTTCCAAAAGTTATTAAAGACAGTAAAATTACGTTTTGTATCGTCTTCCCTGAATATCGATCTTCTCTCTGTGTATATGTGTACGAAGATAACGTGTAACCGTTCCGCTACAGACATCTGTTTGTTAAACTATGGGTCGGATGTGTACATGTAACCGTGCTGCTCCTGTTTCACCTGGGATGTGTCGTGAACTTGTATGTAGGATCAGTTTTAAATGGAATGAACATGTGATGTTAAATGATGTCCTTATAAGTATATGTGTGATGAACTTGAAGGATATTAAATGATTACCTTGGATGTGTGATGACCTTGAATGTATGATGTGGAATGGTGACCTTGAACGTGGTACAATCACCTTGGAATGCACACGTAATGCAAAGCACTGTGTAAGTGTAATGGTAACCATGTGACCCTGGATTTAGATTAAAATTGGATGTGTGATGATGACCTTGAATGTGTGATGATGACCTTGGATATGGGATTACCTGGAATATATGGTGATGACCTTGGAGTTAGAAATACCTTGAATATTTGGTGATGAACTTGGAATAGGAATTACCTTGGACACATGATGATAACCTAAGATTCGGAATTACCTTGGATTCGGAATGACCTTGGCAATAACCTTGGATTCGGAATTACCTTGGATTCGGAATGACCTTGGCAATAACCTTGGATTCGGAATTACCTTGGATTCGGAATGACCTTGGATTCGGGATGACCTTGGCAATAACCTTGGATTCGGAATGACCTTGGATTCGGAATGATCTTGGCAATAACCTTGGATTCGGAATGACCTTGGATTCGGAATGACCTTGGCAATAACCTTGGATTCAGAATGACCTTGGATTTGGCATGACCTTGGCAATAACCTTGGATTCGGAATGACCTTGGCAATTACTTTGGATGTAGATTTAATGCTCATATTTCAACTCCTCAATTAATCTCACAATTTTGTTAAATTGTGTCTAGATTTATTTTGGAACGAATCCTTCATCGAAGTGAACTTACAGATTTCTCTGCTACTGGAAACCCAACCGCTGCTTCGGTTAGGCACTGATGACATGGAGCTCTGGAGCCTTCTGATGTCAGCATCGTCAGGTGGATTCCAACCATCAACGGCCGTTTCGACCCCTATTCCACGACGTCCTCTGGTTGGCGGGTCAGCAGTGGTGATCAATCACTGCTTGCTGTTGTCTGGGCTCCAGTTTGGCTCATCTCGTCTACACCATAGCCAGCATGTTGCTCTCTCAGCCCTTTCAGCCCGAGAGAGCATCAGTGATGTGTCGTGTTCCAGGGGAGACAATCTTATCAGAACAGTTCCTGACCAATATAGGTGAGTCATTTTAAATTTAATTGATGCAGTGTTTTGATTTCAAACGCAGGAGTAGAGAAAATAATCATAAAAGTAGAAAATGTGTATAAAATATCAATTCTTCCGCTCCGATGTAAACCCCCCCCGCCCCCCCCCCCCTCCTCTTACACACACACACACACACAATATCAGTGATCCCGAATTCCATTGTTTTCCGAACGTTTAAATGCAACTAAACTTTCGGAAAACCCTGACTTGTACCTGTGATATATGTAAAAGTCTCCTCCATCCTGACATCCCTCGGAGTGAACTACAAAATTAATATAACATTTATTAAACGAATCAGACACTGATAAACTGATAATGTAATAGGGTGTATATTGCCGATTCTGAAGGTTGGTTAGTAATCGTTTTGTTTGATAAGTTTCGAAGGAAAATTTGCTCCCGATTTTTAATTCAAGAACCCTAAATATCTTCTTCCGTACGAACGTGACGTTAACATCCATATTGAAGAGTTTTCATAAGAAATACGTGTGTTGAGTGAGAAAACTTTTGTCGTGATTTGTGCGTAACAAGGGAGGAATTAGGATATATAAAATTATTGAAAAATGTTAACGGTCTTGAACGCCGATGGGATTTTTTTTAGAAATTTTTTTTTTCAATAATTTAAAATCTACTTGGACGCTAAACATACATTCCAATGTGGAGTCAGCATATAAAAACGTTATATAAGGTAACGCCTCATAAATTTTCGATGCGAATCCACATCTTCGTATTTCATTTAAAATGGGAAGGTGTGTTTACTTTTGACTGTTGGTCTTATAATTCAAATTAATGATTTATGGTAGGTCTATGGAAGCCCATATAACTAACTTTCAGATCTCTAAGTGACATATTGTACCGCGTGAATGGACGAGTCACTATGTAAACAATCGCACACCTATTTTGGCGAAAAAATCATAAACGACAATAGCAGACATTCGATACATGAAAAAAAATTGTTTAATATTTCCTAATGTTTTTTAGAAATTAAACTCTTGAAAATGGTAATATTTCCCACAAATAATTTTGTTATCTTCCCTTCCCTTTTCAGTATATAATTTAAGAAGTTGAAAATATTGATCTGAAAATAAAAAAATCAAGATTTGTACATTGTCATAGTTTTAACGATGGTTTCACTATAACTTGATTGAACGCGTCCCTTAAACAAGTGGAAATTTCACTATCAGATCTATGGTATTGACAGCATCGTAGTGTCAGGAAAATGTCACACCGGACAAAAACTACACCAAGGCTGACAAATGAAACTAACTCCTTTCTGGCTTTTAATCGGTTATTGTTCTGATGGTAGCTTAACTGTCTATTATTATATGATACAAGCTTTGTGAATAATTTTATTTTGATCAACTCAGTATTACCAGACCAATGGAAATTGTAATTTGCGGTATGCATTATCAAAAGACGATGAAACTGTGGAAGATTTTTGGGTTTTTTTTTTCTTTAACCCCCATTTTTTTGGAGGGGATGGGGGTATCGTCCCATGAACAACCGGTCATTTTGAGGTGAGGTCTCTTTGTCGTACTTGTAGCTGGTAGTTACCCCCACTGAACAACATAGTGGATGCCCGTCGCATGTCATTCACAGCAATCAAAGTCAAGTGTCTTACAGAGGTTATGGCTGGCTCGTTTCAACTGATTACAAGTTCTTTGCAAAAATGTCAATTGTGTTTCGATTTGTACAAAGAATTATGAGAAGGATATATCATCAGACGAAAGGTATGGTGCAGATTTATAAAACAGCCTTAATAAATTAAGACAAGTATCAGACGAAAGGCATGGTGTAGATTTGTAAAACAGCCCTAATAAATTTAGACAAGTATCAGACGAAAGGCATGGTGTAGATTGAAAATAAACAAACAGTGTTAATAAATTAAGACAAGTATCAGACGAAAGGCTTGGTGTAGATTGAAAAATACAGCGTTTATAAAGTACCAAGCTAAAAAAAGAGCGCTTGTTTCAATAAAGATTTATCACTTACGTGTCCCAATATTTGTCGGTGTTCTGTTGGCATTAATGAATCCTTGATTGTTGGTAAGCAACGTGTCTTAAAATGCACTTATCTGGTATTTTTGAGAAAGGATTTACCAAATCATTACACGCACTTTGATAGACAACAGCGGATAAGCATAGGTAAGTATTCCGCCAACCATAAACTTACAATGTTGATGTTTTTATATTGATTCCTAATAATTTTCAAATTATCTTTAAATTATTTCAATATACTTAATACTAATACTTAATATTATCAAGCTTGTTAATAGTGAAATTTGTCACTCAAGTGCAGAAAATAATTTGTGTTAAACCTTAAAGTGACCGGCTGGCTTATCAGACAGATAGTTTAATTGCGGTCACCTTAGTGTCAGAATCATGCCGTGAAACATTGGCTGGACATGCTCTCCACCAGTGAGACATTAACTGTTCACGGTTTAATTGTAGATACGTAGAAGACACTTTCCCTATCAGAATTAGATTACAATTACTTTAGGATAAACTGTAAGATCACAACAAATAGAGTCAGTCCTGGTGTGGCCGTGGAAGGAGTAACTTGTTAAGCTCGATACTCAGGTCATACATGTTATCATTGTTGAAACTTGTGTTAATACTCAACATTTATACTCGAGAACGGTTGTTGCTGGTCTTTTGTATAACATAAGGATAGTACAACATAGAGGATAACAAAGCTTCATTGGGAATCCGACAATAAAACAGTGAATTTCCCGAATGTTCCACTGTGCGTTATATAAATATGAAGATATTTTAAAAAATAAGGTTTTATTTAATTCGTTTTGTATCAATATTCATATGATTACTTGCTCTGACTAAATAGGATTTGTCAACGGAGGGGACATGAACAGCCTGTCAATAACTCTAATTTCAGTTGAAGCGTCTCCTCCGTTGAACAGCACTTGTTATCATCATTTCTATAGTTATTGTAAATAAAATTCACTCAGATGTTAGCTATTGTTGAGACCAATGTATCGTACCAGCTGCAAATTTTTACTTACGACCAACACCAACTTCTTAATAGTATTGTATTAATTCGAAGTTTGTTATCACATTTCGGATAGATAATGATCTTCAACATTTCTGTGGTATTTTCACTGAAGGATATAATTTTCGCCAATTTGGTTTCCTAAACAACATTTGTCACAACCTTGTGTGCGTGTCATTTTTCGACGTCAAAATCTACGTAGACGTAATATCAGAGTCCAAATATTACTCTCAGTTCATATGGTTGAAACATTACTTGATTTTACATTAGTTTCTGTAGCGAAAGCAAAGGAGGACTAATATTTAATGAATAGTGGGTCATTGAACAGAGTTGTCTCCACCTTACCTTTACAGTTTGTTGTTATACCGATAGATGGCGTTTCATATCACAGGTGCAGAGGGAATACAAATCAAAAATGTCAGCCAAGGACAGAGTTTGGTGTGGTTTAGTGGTGTTTATGGCCGCTCTGTCAATGTGTAAGTAGCATTCATGTGGAACTTTAAAGAACTAACCAAGATCCTTCCAAAAATCACACCAAGAATGTAAACAGACTTAATAAGATCGGCGGTAATCATGATTGTCTCCCTTGTACAGGTGTATAACGCTCAGGTGTGGCATAAATAAAAAATATGTATAATAGGAATTTTCACATGAAGTATGATATTTTTTTTCGTAAAGAAGCAGTATTTATCAAGTTTGAAACG
The DNA here is from genome assembly GCF_031769215.1 of Ylistrum balloti. Lineage (NCBI taxonomy): Eukaryota > Metazoa > Mollusca > Bivalvia > Pectinida > Pectinidae > Ylistrum > Ylistrum balloti. Next base: position 281,980 of record NW_026781984.1, on the reverse strand, counting down.
ATTGAAACATCTGCTTACATGAGAGTACTCAATTATTTGTTATTATCATTTTACTTCCGGTAAACAAAATATTCCTGTATCTATTTATGGAATGTATGATTCATACAGAACGATTAATTCAATTTCCTTCGAAATTTAGAAAACAATTTGTATTTAATTCACAACTTTCTGTCGATTCTGTGGGTTCTTTACCTTAAACGGAATGTAGATGATTCATACTGAACTATTTTCATCTTTAAATCGCAAGTTTCTGTCATTTCTTCAGGGTCCACAAAACTCGTATCCATCTCCTGTTACTAAATAGTGTTTATATATATATCCAATTACATATATCCGCCACATACTCATCAGCAATAGGAGATCTATGACAAGTTTATGGATTTGTCATATGTTCTCTGTTGTTGTCGCTGCCTGTGGTAATGTTTGGAAACTTTGTTGTACTTGTAATAGGGGGTTGTCACATACTTAAGGAGGTCTGTCATTGTATGTCCCTTAATAAGGCGAGTGACAGACTCAAGAATGTAGAGAATATATGGTCAGCGTCTTAAAATATAAGTTCTATTTTGGTAAGGGTGAAAAAACCCAAAAAAACTGGTGAGCCACTTTTTGTCTTTCTGTTCCGAGCCAAAATATAACTTATATTTTAAGACACTGACCATGTTTCTGTTAATCCTGCAACATTGATTGAAAATCAGACTATTGAAACTTAAACAGTTTTGTTGATCAATCTGTGTTTACCTGATGTTGATGTTATGATGACTTTTGCCTGATGACGGATGCCAAAGTAATTGCACAGCATGGAAATATAGTTAAAAAATTCATTGGATGTAACAGCGATTTCATAAATTTTCATAAATCAGCTTACTCGTTTTAACATGTAAAATTGCATATTTCAACAAGTGTTTATATATCTAAATGTAAAATTTATGTAAATACAGAGAGTAATTCTGTCAAATTACTGCATGTGGTAAAATAGAGCTGTTTTCCGTCACAGCAGAAATATATGTGGCAGGTGGATAAAAATGATTTTATATCACTAAGACGCTTTATATCAAAAATGCTTTCTCACTTAGTTGCCTCTAATTTATATTCTATTACTTTTAAAACTACCCATTTGGATGTTAGAAAATGAGTTATTCTTTTATAACTGAACATATTTAGTGACAAATAAAAATCACACCTGTGTCTGCAAGTATGTGGATATCATATACAACAGCCAACAGACCAAGCCACTGTACAAACCACTGTGGTAGATCTAAATGTATATTTAGCTGATCTGTGATAGCAGTCATGCATGACTATATATATATGAAAACAATTTGATGTTTGATGAAAGAACGGATTCAACATGTAGTTAAAAACATGTAACAAAATTAACTATAAGCATGCTTTGTGAACAGTTCAGAATATATACAAGTCATTGATATTCCTCTAAATTATCACTCCGATGAATAAAAATTACAAAATTATGGGGCTTGTGCACCTCCCTATCGTTTTGACATTTCATTTGATCACTTTGTTTTCCTCAGTCGCCACCTAGGTTTCAAAATGTAGACTCTTAGCATTACTGATGATCCTAGAAAAACAAGTTATTGATACTGTTTAATTCCTTGTTAGGCTCAACTGTATATAATTCTGAATTTGTAGTGAAAGTGACTACCAGGTATTCACTTGTGTGTCTTTTGTAAATTCTTTGAAATATGGAAACATTTAATTTAATTTTGTTAGTTGTGTGTGGCTGTATGAACAAAAACTAAATAACTTTATTTTTCAAACAATTGTGGTATGTGAAAAAAGAACATTATTTAACTAAAACTTTTGATGTTAATATAATTTTCAGAATGATTTTACTCACAGGAACTTATCATTGAATTTGAACTTTAACCGGAAGAAAACATTACATTTCATCTGTCAGACTAAACCAGGTTCTGTTATAATACCATGTATAATACAAATTATACAGAGTTATCTCCCTTCCCATTATTTGTCACTGGCATTAAACATGGAATACTTGTTAACAGGTCTAAGTCTGGAGTGCTATGACTGTGCTGCAAAGGATGACCCCATCTGTCTAGACCCATTTGATTTGGTAAAAAATGAAGGAGGCACATCAGAATGTGGGGAAAAGGATACACATTGCATGAAGTTTAAAACGGTGTCATTTCTCGCAGATTCGGGCTTCATCACTGGAAGAGATAGAGGTTTGTATTTGTTATGGCCTACCCACTTTACAGGGGATCTATGAATAGTGTTACCCGTATTCTGTCTGCAAGTCTCTCTCCGTCTATCCTGTCGTGTACTAGCTGTTCTGAATCGTTGTCATAGCCTTCGAACCTGAGTGATAAATTTTCATGGGGCTTAATTTTTGTGGTTATTCAAAATATCATTATTTTGTTGACCCTTGATTTCATGGATTGTTATATTACATATAAACATACCTCTACTAACCTAATTTTAGAATAGCCACAAAATCAGTGAAAATAAATTGCCTACAAAAATCAATGGCTTTTATGCAATAGTGTCATTACATTACATTCTACATCTGATCAGATTCGTTGGTTAAAGGGTCATACATGAGATTTGACATTTTCTGCAAATTCCTATGGATGGCAACAGTGGCATTCATAGCCTGCAGACATTGTGATATTTTTCTTGTATTGTCATCAGATTGTGATGTGATCAAATTGCCCTCCGCCTTAAACATTTCTTGTTATTGCTATTTATAGTGGCGGAAACATGCCAACGTCAACAATGAAGAATAACAATCATTCTTGGATGTTTTATCATCCTTTATTCCTATCTTTTTTCTTGAGAAGTAATGAATGGATCTTTTTTATGAATTCTTCCCTTGGTCTCTAGATATGCCTTTTTGATTTTCAAACTGATCAGAAAAACAACATGGCTGACAGGTGGCCATCTTGGATTTTGATTATGCAAAACTGTTTCCATGAATTCTTGCAAAGTACTTTATACTTACTTCAGTATGACTTTTTGAGTTTGGGACTTATCACAAAAAAACAGAATAGCTGACACATAGACAGCCATCTTGGATTTTGACAAAGAGAGTTTGTTAATGCTATATCTAAGGTGAAAAACTACACAACTTTGAAGAACATTAGTGGGAGCCATTAGTCCTGAAGAATGACTTGCTTATAAATATTGTATGTACAAGCTTGAACTTGTTTACCAATATGAACACATAAACTAGTTTACAGTGTTGGACGTTTGTTTGATAAAATAGAGCACATTTATTTAAATCCTAGATACTCCAGGAATTATGTTCACTATCGCTTTGTGCACCACTGAAACATTTCATGGCAAAATTTTAGGCACAATTAAAGTAACTTGATTGGTCTAGGGCTGGTTAAAGGAGAAAAAAACTGACCAATCACAGACTGATATGCTATTTTGAAGATGGGATGGAAACCTTTCTTATAAATTTTCTTTGTGATATGTCTCCCACTGTGCATGGTGTAAATGAGTTCATAACAACATTGGTTTAACTCAAATTATTACATTAATTATCATGGTAAGAAACATATCAATGTTGTTAAGTCTCTTAAAATTTTTAACTTTTTTGTTTGACATTGTCATATGATTCTATTTTTCTATTTTTGCAGTGGTCACTGTGACATCACGAATGTGTGTTCGTCGAGATGGATACTCGAATGGTTGTGTGGCAGTGGAGTCGGACGGAGGCTTTCTGTTTAAGTGTCTGTGTGATACAGATTTCTGTAATGGTGCTGTTACCACTTTACCTAATATGGTGGTGTTAGTGCTGATGGCCCTGCTGGCATTGTGGGTAACCAAGCGATGAACAGACACACCAGTAATTCAGGAATGATCGTCCATATACAATATATCACAGCCTGTCCAAGAGAATTATACGTTTTTGACATTTGATTAAAAGTATAGTTGGAAATTCTTTACATGGAAAATATGGCAATGTATTATTGGCCGTCATTCAGATACTTTTGTGAAAATATTTGATAGAAGATAAAGAGAAATGTCCTGATTATAAGTTTAATGGGTGCACTTTGTCAAAGCTGAAGGCCTTTTAAAGTTGGATTAAGCTCGTCCCTCTATAGTGTTTCATAACTGCGGAGTACTGATTACACTGAATATGGTAACAGTGATTTAGCAATACATTGTCTATCAATTCATATATTTTACATTTGACTTGTTTCACTGTAAAACAAAAAAAAATGTTGTTTTAAATGTTTTGGTCATATCTTCGTGACCTTTGTTGGCATACAACTGTAACGTGATGTGAAAATTGTATTGTGTTACCTTTCAATGTATTTATGAGGTGTTCATAGGCCCCCATCCTGCCATATTCACAATCAAAATTTTTCATGCATTTCCCAAAATTCCCACATAAAAAAAATGTAAAAGAATTTCACAATTTCAGTGTAGCAGGGTCCTGCTCCCAAATCCAACTTTGATGCATTTGGGGGTGGACAGAGAGTTTCCCCTGATATTAAGACTTCTGTGCTCTTGTCATGGATAAGTGTAATCATTTTCATACAATAATCAACACAACACTGACTGAAGTGATGTATTCCCATTAATAGGGTGAATTCATTAATTAACAGACTGTATGGGAACATTATTTTCAGATGGTAACTTGAGTATTGTATAACTTTTTCACTACATATTTTTCTATTAGATAATACAGATTGTACATCAATTGTATCATATATCAACACTGAACTTACCTGGAGTAATTATCTGTTTTTTTTTTTAGATGAATCAAGATAATAAATTAGATTAAAATCTTTAATTGAATTTGTATGTGAAATGCTATTCTGATATGTAAACAATTTTATTATTTTTTAATTAGAAAAAGTTTTTGTAATGATATTTCAATTCTGATTTCTGCAGAAAATGAGGATGATGTGACAATGATATAACATTGTTTTAAAGACTTTGAGGTGTATTTGTAGAACAAAGTAATTCTAAAAATTTCATGTTTTATTTTCCGTGTAAGAGGACAGATTCAGAATAGGTTAGAGCGAGTTGAAGGTTTTACAAAATATGAAAATATAAATCGTGTGGACAACACGTAGCATAATTATGTTCTGGAGGTGTAGTGATATATATATATAACATCCCAGATTATTGTCATACACCATACAACAGACAAGGACAGCGAGACTGACTAATGTAAGGTTGTACTGTACGACGGCAGCTTTAGGAATATGTGAGTCAGTTTATATTCAAGGTCTATCTCTTGTTTATCATATTTCAATTTACATATGATAAGTCATATTTTATTATTCCAGAAAGTTTATCAGTAATTGTCTCCCCTATGTTACATACTGAGGCCTATTCCTTTATAAGGGAAAAAGTTCTTTGGAACTTGAAAATTGAATGTTTCAGGCATAAATTGGAACAGGTCTTGAATTTGAAAGTCAAAGTATCAAAATATGACCAGGAGGTTCATATGTATTTTAGGAACGAAAAACCCTGGTCCCACCGATAAGTGAAAACATGGCATTGTGAAAAATGTGAAGTTTTTGAAAGATGCAAATTAATTATCAATTTAAAATACCTATGAGCTGATCAGAGCACCAGTTACAGTCATACACTGACAAATCATAAATTAATATTGGCCCAAATAAAGTCAATTTTCCAGACACATCACAAATTTGTTAGGGAAATATTCAGGGCCGAAGCAAAAAAAATGAACATTGATACATTCCAGGCTTTGAAAATAAGCTTATAGAACCTTGTTCTGACCGAGTTGTATAGTCATATCAGGTTTTTTTTTTATTTAGCTTGATTAACTCATTTATCGATGTTTAGCTGTCTTTCATAACATAAAATCAAGTGGCCATTTTCTTCATATCATTGTATTATGAATGTTCTTCATGTATCTTAAAATCAACTATTTTTTATGATCTTTAAGTAAAACTATGCAAGACAAGTTGTATTAGTCTATGTTTTGTGTAGTTTATGTATGTTAATATTTTACAATAAATATTGTTTTAGTAAAACATAATTCCCTATCGTCTGAAAGTCTGGACACAATAACTCAAAGGTGACTGGTCAGATTACGCAAGATGTCCAAAACTTCAGTTTTTTTTTCTTTCAACATTATATTCATCAGAAATGATGTATCAAGATTGATGTGGAGAGGCCTTTGAGTTCAAACATGCCTTACAAAATTACAAATGAAAGACAGTTGATTTAGGCTATATTCATTTTGGAATAGATCATATTATTTATAACTGTTTTTCTCATGGCACACATTTAAAAAATCTATGAAATTATGGTATAAATAATCATTGTGTGAAAATGTTTCAGAACCTGTCTGAAAGTTTCAAAGTTGCTAAACTGCAATTGGTACATTCCGTCTGATACTGGTAGTTTTTAAGTAAAATCGTTTTATAAATATGAAGCATACATTACATTGATTTTAAGGAAAAACATATTTTTTTTTAAAAATATCAAATAACAGGAGTGTCTTTAATCACTTTGTATAACTACATATTTCATCACATTTTGTAAATTATGCATCTTAATTTTGTAAAAATGTAAATAAAGATATTTTTGTACAAGGAATCTGTTTTTTTTTTTTTTTATTTCAGTAAATATTTCTATATTTTGTACATGTATATTCTTTGTTTGCATGGCGTTATTGCTAGTTTTCATGAGAAAAATGTAGACATTAGTCATATTAACGGAACAGCAGTTTACCAAAATGAGAGCCTACAAGATCTTTATTACAGAATTATCTCCCCTTGTTAAAATCTTGTATCCACAATATTTAATTGCCAACATTAAACTAGGTTAATGAAACTTGGTGTACACATTTGTCATACAAAGACAATGTGCAGTATACCAATGTTGGGATCTGAAACCCCTTAATTAGTGTTATTGCCCTTTGTTGAAATTTGTGTCCAGATTTTACCTTTGTTTTCATTTACCCAGTTTAACTAGGATAACGAAAGTTCATGTATACATTGGTTATACTAAGAGGATGTACAGTGTGCCAAATTCAGGGCCTTAAACCCCATAAATACAGAATGATTGCACTTTGTTAAAATTTTTTATCCAATCCAGTTGTTTATGGGGAGCATTCATCAGGTTTTTGATACTCGTTTTCAGAAAATGAAGCTAAAATATTGTTCTCCATTTCACATTTCCTGTGGGAAACTTGAAATACCAGTACGAATGTAATATTCTCTTGCATCAAAATCTTGGTGATCAGTTGGAAACATTGATAGTACATAAAACACAACAACCATTTAGAGTCGACTATGTTTATTGATACATAATGAAATGTCACAATGCAAGCAAACAACACGTTATCATTGAACCAAGCCTACATCCCCATTTCGAACAAATTAAATTTGTGTTACTAACAGAACTTTTACTGTTTCTATATGCTTGTAATGTGTCTTTTGTGGACTGATATAAATTTTGTGCAAGAAATTCAAGGACAAATTTCAAGAACTCTTTGTCTATTTTCACATTTTTTTGAACAATTGTCACTATGTAAATGAATTCAATTTAAGTAGATTTCATTCTTTCATACAATGTGTAAATAAAAAAGATGATAAATCTCCATAAAATCCTTTTTTTTTATATTTTAAAATTTACTACCAGTTTTGTTTTTCCTGGCAGTCCAATGGCTGCAATCTGGAACTTGAGGATGGGAAACAAAATCTAATTCTTCAATATTACTGTATTCCAGGACAGTAATTTTTCATTCAGGAATTAATTCTCCATAAAGTATAACTATTTTACATTTAAAAGACAACATCCAACTCCAGCCTGCTTATTATTTTTACTCTATAGAAAAGAGGGCTAAACCAGAGGAAGTTAAACGACAGCGAAAGTTTACACATACAAAGTATACAGTGTGTCAGTTCTTCAAGCAAATCCACATCGATCAGTGAATTATATGCTTAAGCTACTGTGTTTTAAGAATCCTCAGTGACCTGTGTTAACCCTTAATATACAGTATAGTTATTGCCAGGTCTCCTTAATAATTGAAGCCAAAGGACCAGAAGGTAGGTAGATACATTATTCCAATTCCACAAAGTGCTATAGACTTTAAAATTCTTCTATGTATTAAAACCCAACTTATTTTTTATAACAGCATTGTAAAACTGCACAAAAAAAAACATGAATTTAAATATTATAGTATTTCTACGTGACAACAACTTCACAAAATTATTTACATCTTTAAAAAAATGTTATAAATAATGACACGTATATAAAAAGGAAGTTTTCTCCTTGAAAATACTTTTTCTTTGTATGAATAAATGAATGTAAAACAGTGAATTTGATAGTTTTAAGGGCACATGCTACCTTACTGATAAAACAAATCTCCTTTCATATTGTTCAACACAAGTACCACATGACATGATTACTAAAGCTCAAGTGATTCTACAAAGAAGGTGTTTACCCTGGACACAACAAAATCATACAATGTCAGGCAACATATATCCCTCATTTTAAAAATCAACATCATGATCTACATGATTAATAAAAATTCTGTACAGTCAACAGTTATCTTTCGAACTCTCACTTCCACAAGATTACACCTGGGCCAATAATACATACAAAAAGTCTTGTTCCTGTGCTGAAAATATGTTTCTGGTTTTCTATTGCCTGTTAGCACTGTAAATCTCTCAGTATCCTAGTTCTAGGTCATTACATCCAAGAGAAAACACATCTTACTTTCTGCATCACATGCAACAGGAAATACTAGGCTTTAATGGCCGAAGAATAATCTGGAAAGCATTATTTTCAAATTTTATTCCAGTGTCAGCATTCACAATATGTACAGCTTTACACATGATAGACAGATACAAATGCCTAATATTGTCATTCAGGTTTATGCTTTGACGTAATTTATTTCCGCAGAAAAGATTTTTAACTCTTTTGGTAAAAATAAATGCAAAAACAAGAATACTGTCACACCCACCAGTTTTAACAAAAATGTTCAAAAGAATAAAGATGTATTTTTTCTGAAAATGTATTTGAACAATTCTTTTATTACTGATTTTGTTTGTGTTTTTGTAGTTTCAGTCCATCCTTGAAAATAAAACATCAAAAAACACCCCTTATTTACAGTATGTCTTCTGAGTTTTGGTCCCATCTCAAAAATGATTACTGTTTAGTTTAGATATTGCATCAAAGGGCTCTGATTTGGTATATAAAATGACTGGTTGGAGGAAATCTGTAATTTTTTGTTATGAGATGGGGGTAGGGTAAAGTCATGAACCTAATGACAGAAATCAAATGATATAAGACACTGCTATTGAAAAGGAAAATCAATCTTGTTTTCTTTTCATTTGCTTAATTAATGAGTGTTAATGAAGAAATCAACATTTCTTAATCAATATTTCAGCAATCAACTTTATTCAGATTGTCAATGTCTATGGTTTCTTGGGCAGATGGGTACTCCTTTTATTGGTCAGAGAGTTTAGACATATAAACTAGTATTTTGTACAGCCAACAATGTCGTCTCATAAATTGATAAATTCCTGAAGTGTGGCGTGAAATTAAACATAACACTCCAGTAGTGCAACTACCGGTACATAAATTATGCTGCATGCAAACTGAAACACTTCAGTTATTGATTTATTTACAAGATTTATTTAAAAAAATAGCTGACTGTGAAATTAATTTGTATATTTAGACAATAATGTTGTCACTCTCCTACTGACAATATTGCCGTAAATCCTTTAGATGTTGTGAATACTTTAATTAGTAAACTTCTCTTTTCAGACATATTTGCAAATACATGATTTTGCAAATAGAAATGACTTCAAATTTGCGGATGATGGGCTATGTCGTCAAGAATTATTTCTGTACAAATAATCGTGAGGGATTTGAATTCACGATTGACTCTCCTTGTGTATCAAATCCCCCACGAAATATAAGTAATTTACACTATCAGGAATTGTAAGTTGTGGGTAAAGTAGTACTGACTATATAACTAGTTACATGTATGTACTAGGAATTTGACCAAGTTGAATTATGCATTGTTTTGTGGGAAGACCTAGTACAAGCAGAGAATTCTGAAACTCCATTCAACACTGTAAAACATAAGTACATGTACTTAGCATACTTTATACTAGTAAAATGAAAGTTACAGTACTGGTATTTCATAATTCCTTAACATTGTTAAATTAAGAGTTAAGAAATAAGGTCTTGAAACATTCTCCAGGAAAAAGTGAAATAAAGATATCATTTTATCTTCAAAGAGATAAAAAATCTATTTATCGAAGCCATCTCACCAGGAAATTTGATGTTTCACATGAACTGAGGTCCTTAACTGATAACAATCAAAAAGAACGATTATCCTCTACCAGGATGTCTACGTGATATCCTTAGGAGTTTTCTAAAGCTTCTACACCTCCTGTCAGCAGTCTAAATTAAGCTGACCATACTTATATGCCATGGACTCGCTCCGAGTTAGTGAATTACAAACCACACATCATTGATATTCCTGGGCGATTTGACAAAATATTTGGACAGTTTCATAAAAAGTCTAGATATCAAAGAGTGTTCTGATAAGTTATGATATTCGAGCTCAGGAATTTGCAGCTGTATTGGATTATCAACATTCATTATTGTCAGCAAGCTTGTCTATAAGTCTCCATTGTTTTCAGCACACTTGGCTGTTTTAGATTGCTATTGTTGGCAAGCGTGTCTATTAATATTTGTAATTGTCAGCATGCTTGCCTAATAATATTCAATATTTTCATCACACGCTAATGTTAACAAGCTTGCCTATTAATATTCGTCATTGTCAGTGCACTTGGCTGTTTAAGTTGCTATTACTGTATTACTGTCAGCAAGATTGTCCATAAATATCCATTATTTTCATCATGCTTGGCTATTCTTTACTCGAGCATACAGGCACATAGGTAAGTTCTTCTTAATTAAATTGGCAAAGTTTTCTTCTACATCATCCTTACAATCCAACACTTCACTTCCAATCTGCAATGAAAAACGTTAAAATATCTGTATGAATTTTGATTGATGTTTCCAACAGAACCACAATACCTATAAACATATCACTGTTTTTTTTTTTTTTATAGATAATCAACAATAATAACACTTAATTCAGGTCCTCATTCTTAAGGTAAGTGGCTTCTTGGGCTTTCAAATATAGGGACTTACAAAGCATGGAATATTAAAACCAAAAAGGTTGAGCACATGGTAAATATAAAATAATGGAATAACAGGGAGACTTGATAGATATGCGGGGTTTATCACCCTATGTACTGTCAGGGTCATTTTGAGGCGGAGTATCCTCATGGCTGCTGGTGATAACTTCACCGAACAACATATGGGAGGCCTGTTACATGACATCCAGAGTAATTAAGGTGAAGTGACAAGGACACGACCGTATCAACATAAACTGGTCCATTGATAGATAAGATTGCACAATAAACATTGGATTATCACCAACAAAAGGCAGCAGTAAGTCTTCTGGTTTTGAAAGTTAAAAGCAGATGCAAGATAATTGAATATTAACCTTATTATACAACTCAGCATTAATGAAAATCTGTTTGACGTCCTCGATGACTTCCTCCACAGAACCATACACCATACACTTGAGTTTGTCTTTGACCAGCTGAAGATCCATAGGATGTTTCACAATACGATGATAATCAGGTACCTAACGATAAAAACACAAATAAGGTGAGATACACAGAATAACTATGTGAATCTAATTCCCCAAATCTCATCTTATCTCCAGTGCCTTCCCTCAGTTTTGCTAACAAGGGACAGCAATGTTAACAAGAGGCCTAAATGGTCCCGTAAGTGAACTCATAAATGGAAACAATTGGAATGAATTGTGTAAAGAGAAGAGATAAATAAGAAACATGTTTGTACAGGGTTCAGAAGAGTTTTACTTTAATACCTTTATCACCATAAACAGCATATGAATCTACCATATTTGGGTACTGAGAAGGTTTTTAAAACTTCAGTCAATTTATCTTTTTGGCCCTGCATGTCAGGCCCCTGGGGTGATCTTAAGATTTCACGTCTTCATGTCATGTGTAAGAAACTTAAATAAAATCTGTAATTTCTTCCAGAATTTTTGTTCAGAATATTTCCACATAGTTTTGTTCTCACTGAAAGCACTTACATCTTTTTTGCTGACTGGGAGTAAGAACGGCCAGGAAGATTCCATCTTCATAATATCACCTATGATCTGTTCACATATCTGTAACAGGAATGGTTGTTCAAATCTTTACCTCACACTGAAAAACGGTGGCCTTATTTTTCTTAATCCAAACAATTTCTTCCCCCAATGAAACCCAAAGAGACTGACCAATCAATTTCCTCTGTAACTTTTCGCAACAAGACAATAAGTGGATTCATTCTTTTGTTATCACTTGGCTGGGATAAATAGGCAGTTCAGTTACAATATTCTATGTCTATGGTAATTCCTTTATCACTAAATAACTTTTTTCTGCAAGTCTGTGATATAATTTTTAATATATGTGTAAATAATTTTTTCAATTATATATCCAGATGAAAAATCAAAGCAACGAAAAATGATGTGTAACTGTAATACAGAATACTTGAAGATTCCACACCTGAAAATATCAAATCAAACTTCTGATACAATTTAAATTATTGATTAAACTACGTAAAAATTTACACCTAACACTTACAAAGAGTCTTGCATGCTCCCTATATGTTTATAATTACAGAATCCCTGTACATTAAATATGATTCTTTACTTACAGACAGCTCTGATGGTGCCCGTCTAGAAGTATATGTTCTACCATCATTGAAACTTGAGTTACTGCCAACAGAAGAGCGAGATTTATCCTTTTTATTGGCGGAGCCTGGCTTTCTGCCTGGCCCGGACTTTGTAGATTTCTGTCTGCGTCCAACTTTCCTTGGTGTGTCTCCTTCCTCCTCGTCGTCCTCCTCCTCTTCTTCACTTTCATCTTCTTCCTCATCCTCCTCCTCCCCTCCTTCATCAGATGATTCGACATACTTCTTTCTTTTTGGAGCAGCTGAATGAAAGTGTTCTATGATAAGTATTTACCATCAAACTTAACAGGAATCAGAGTCACTCATGCAGGTCATCTTATAGAGAGGATTGTGTCAGTGCATGTTATCTATTTCCTGTTTTAAAGCTTAGACTGTGATTTTTAACTTAAATAACAATCCTTAATGGCTAATTTCTACGGAAGCGGAGGAAACATACTGTTCATTAATTCACCACATTTTCTTCAACACAAGGATAAGTTTTTCAAAATCAAAACAAGTAACTGAACATGACAAACTTTAGTAATCTGCAAATAAGAACAAATTTTACCTTTGCCTGATTTCTTTGCAACTTTCCGTTTCGTCCTTGACCTTGAATTTCTTTTCACTCCAGTTTTACATTCTGTACATACCCATCTTCCTCTGGAAAAAATAACACAAAGTGAGCAGGTATAGATATACTACCTAGGGATTCATGAGATATTTTGTATGGAAAATTTTTAAAAAACAAAAGTAGTCAAGGGTACGTTTTGAACTGTATCTTAGACCAATGACCATCAAACTACCTGGAGTAGAAGATTATGCAGCGATACTGTGGTGTGAACATGAACTACATCTGTTGAGGTGTTCATAAGATATCTTGTATACAAGTTTTTTATCTCTGATCATTAACCACCATCGATTAATACCAAAAATTGATGTGTGAAGCTTGCTGTGGTATGTTATGGTATGAAATGAACTAAACTTGTCCACGGATTCACAAAATGTGGCAGACAAATAGAATTTTTAAGCACTTGCCCATTGACAAAATTTGGGACAGCAAAATTTCTTGCCCTACCCTAAAACAAATGTTACAATGGAGCCAGTTGTATTCATGTGCTTACTGATGCAATCAAGCATCGCAGCTTGCATTATCATCTGAAGGAGATGCTGAGAATTTTTCCTTTAGCAAACTGTTCAGTCCGTTAATAGCTGTCAAAACAGGTGATTCTACAAATGACATTGGCTGATCATGTTTCTGGATATAATAGTTTGTACAAAGCATGTGCAGTCTATTTACTGTGTAAGATTGCATGGACTCCATGTGGAAAAGACAACAACTACAGTGAAATGTGCTAGCTTTACTTGGAGATTTCGCTGTAGTCGTAAAACTCTTACAAATAGGACACAACATAGTGGAGTGTCATTATCATTACTGTCTGAGGCCCGTTTTTAAAGGAGTCTCGCTGTTTTCTTGTCATGAATGTATTTAAGTAGTGTGTACTTTCACTCTAGCGTTTCGCTGACTACAGTATACATTATAAATTTAATGTTTAATGTTGTGTAGTGGTGGGTCAGAGTGAATATGTATTTACCTAGGAGGATGCCTCAACGGTGGGTCATGACACTCCAGATGGTACGCCGTGGGACATTCAGAACAAAAGATGAGACCTTCGTCTCCACCACATTCTGCACAATTCTCTTCATGTTCTATCTCTCCACACAATGAGTCATTGGAGTCGCTGGTGTACCCATCAATCCCTTTTCTTCTTTGCTGAATAAAAATAAATTTACAATATATCAAATCAAATCCACTAGGACACATAGAAATTATTAGAGATAGTTAGAGGTAATTGGATCATACCACACAATAAAGTGAAGTGGGTCATACCACACAATGAAGTAAAGTGGGTCATACCACAAAATGATGTTAAATATGTCATACCACACAATGAAGTGAAGTGGGTCACACCACACAATGATGTTAAATGGTTCATACCACACAATGATGTTAAATGGTTCATACCACACAATGATGTTAAATGGTTCATACCACACAATGAAGTAAAGTGGTTCATACCACACAATGAAGTAAAGTGGGTCATTACACACAATAAAGTGAACTTTTTCTAATCATAAATGACAATGTCAGTACGTTATCTTGTGATGATTAAATTCTCCTTTATCATAACGTACATATGATCTTACTTACATCATCATAGTCAACGTTGTACACTCGAGATTTCCTTCTTTGGTTCTGAGGCTGGAAAGATAACAAAGATTAGTTATACAAGTGATAAATATTGGGCATCCTGTATTCTGATTAATTAAAGGCCTTAAATATTGAACTTTTGTTCTTAGGAAATAATTTCCAATGTTATAGGTCTGCTTCAGTATACTTAGTGCACAAGGGACACAGAACCAGTCTCCCTTTGGTATCACTTACCATACAAGGAACACAGAACCAGTCTCCTTTTGGTATCACTTAACATACAAGGGACACAGAACCAGTCTCCCTTTGGTATCAATTACCATACAAGGGACACAGAACCAGTCTCCCTTTGGTATCACTTACCATACAAGAGGCACGGAACCAGTCTCCCTTTGGTATCACTTAACATACAAGAGGCACAGAACCAGTCTCCCTTTGGTATCACTTACCATACAAGAGGCACAGAACCAGTCTCCCTTTGGTATCACTTACCATACAAGAGGCACAGAACCAGTCTCCCTTTGGTATCACTTACTATACAAGAGGCACAGAACCTGTCTCCCTTTGGTATCACTTACCATACAAGAGGCACAGAACCTGTCTCCCTATCACTTACCACACAAGGGACACAGAACCTGTCTCCCTATCACTTACCATACAAGAGGCACAGAACCAGTCTCCTTTTGGTATCTCCACAAGAGCTGGTCTGAGACAATACATATGGAAAGGCTGATTACACTCGTCACACAATAACAGTTTCTGTTCCTCTCCCTTTTTCCGGCATATTTTACATTTCTGTTAAAATAAAGGGCAGCCATTGTTTCATTTCCTAACAACACTGACATTTCAGAAAAAGGATATACACATCAACATGTTCTTCAGTATATGACAATGAAACTTGAAACTATCTAAATCAGTCCATAATTATGATGTGAAGGTGGACAATCAAGAGATAAAATGTTGAAGACGATTTCAAATATACATTAACTTAATACCAAAGCACACCAGTTGTAGCTCTATCATCATCACATCAACAGAAAGCCAGTTATTTAAAAAATTTCCAATTTACGCATAACTCGAAACATTACGATCTAGAAAAAGTGAAAATTAAGATCTGGTGAAAGTTTTAATGGGTAATACACTCACTGCGTTCTCTGCTGATTTTTCCCATTTGATACTGTTATCTAGAATACCCATGAGGACATGAAGTCGGGACAACGTTGACGCACTCTCTACAGCTTCACGCCACTCTACTATTCCAGCTATCTCCTTCTCTTCCTCTTCATTCTCTACAATAAGTAAAATAATAAGTAAATCTACTTCCTCGACTGCTATCAGGTCAGTTTACCAGATATTTATGTTCATATGTTTGTTTATAACAGATTGTGGACACAAATCAGGTGTAGAATTTGACGTATGATACTATGGCAGGGTTTTCCATAATTTTGTTAGTAGCAGGCTGTGTAGTGAAAGTAGGAGGCTGGCCTGCTGTGTACATGTAGTCGTGTATGGAACATTATTACGGAACTGGATTGGTGTAGGCGGCCAAATGATCAAAGTAGCCGGTCAAATTGGCCGGCCACCGGCTCTTATTGAAAACCCTGTATGGAGTAATTATGAACCAGGTCTGTTGAGAGGTTCTCAAAATATGACACAGATTCTGAACGAAACATGTGATGCAATAGACATCCTGTATATAAACATATACATTATTTTCAAGTTTTCATAAGATGTAAACTTGTTGTATTATGCAAATATCAATCAGCAAATATCAAGAGCAAATCAACTGTGTAAAACATGGGGGTTCCACTGGCTGCCTTACACAGGAGTAGATACAAGATTATATCCAAACATGCATACATAAGTTTATTCCATTTAATAAATCACAGGAGATTCAATTAACTTTTTTTCGAAATCCAACTTAAATGTCAAATTTTGCAATGATTTTTACAATTTAGAGGAACATTAAAATGCTACAGATTCAAACCTTCTACTTCTTTCTCTTCTTTCACTTCCGTCATCTCTGTCACCTTTGCTTTCTTCTTCCTTTCACCCATAATTCCCTGAAGGAATTTCTTGGATACGTTTTCTTGTGTCTCAATCATCAGTTTAGCCTGAGAGAATATTAAACAAAATATCTGTAACTACCATACATCATATTTGGACAGAGGAACTGTGGCTTTGCTTTCCAAACATGAAAATACTTATATCATTTAACATGTTGTATAGAAAACACACTTCAATAAATTTCCAAATATAAATAGTTGCTAGTTACTAATGCTATGGTTTAATGGTTGCCTGAATTGTAATATATATTGTAAACGTAATAACAATGAAACCAAGCAAGATAAAATATATATCAAGGGGATTTCCACAACAAGTTGAAACATTTCTGGTTGTTCTGTGCTTTTAAAGAACTTATTCTAATGACTTTTAAAAACTATCATTAGCTTCATAATATATCTACTGTGGTCAGTTTGGACAGGCAAAATTGGTGGGAATACTCCCAACCAAGCTATATAAATATAACGTATACAGAAATCTGGAACTGAAAGGTCACTGGATCCTAGATTTTATGTAGAGTATACAGAGTAAATACCCTAGTGTGTATCCTGTTCACTAAAATTTCTGCTTGGGTTATAAATTTTATCACTCATGAATGTTTGTTAACAGATTAAGCTATATCTATAAAGAATTTCTGCAAATGGAATATCATACATTTGTTTAAATATTAAATTGAGGTGTACGATTTCCATGAGAACACGATTGGTTGATTTTCTTCAAAAGCATAGTATGAAATCCTAACTTGTGGGGAATCTCCTGTTAAAATTCAAGGCTTAACTGTGAATGGACAACAAAATCATATTAAACATTATGAATATATAAGTGTTATTCTATACTCTTCACAGAGCTGCCTTCATCAACATGTAACACAACTTACAAATTCTGAAACATCTGATGCTGTCTCAAGTCCAGATTCCCAAGTATCAAAGTTATCTACCCCTCCTAATCCGCCATAGCGCAATTTTGTCTCTGTATCCAAAAGTTCCTGCAATGAAAATAAATATAATTCTTTATGGTGAACCAAGTAACCTATTTCATTGATGATTAATGGTTTTTTTAATTCTCAAATGGGTTTAATTGAATTTCAGAATTGAAAATGTGGTTGGATAAACCCCTGATAAATATTACCCAACTGAGACTGCCTATCTACTTTTTTAAGTAATAGTCTCAGTATTCAATCTACAATTTATTTCCACAAGTCCTTTTCAACTTCATCGCTAAAAAAATGGGTTCCGCAATGGAAAATATTAAGTGTTTCTAGAAATTCTATGAGTCACATTTTATGAGTATAGGACTCGAAACTCACATGTAGATTGATCACTGAAATCTAACTAAAGTTGCTGTTGGCGTTCAAATATCTATAAAGGGAGACAACTCTATGGATTTTTCAACAACATGTGCAGCCAAAATTGCAAGCAATAGCAGAATACACTGAAACTAGGGTTATACCTACTGTATTTAGTGTATGATATATGATCAATCATTAAGCAATTAACATTAATCTGTAAAATAAAATATCACAATAAGCATGTTTCACTGTATATTACCTGTCTGAATCCATCCAACATTTCTTTGTCACCATCAGAATCTCTCAGCTCACACACAGCTCTGATCAACATAAAACAATCTTGGTATTATTCATTAGTGATATTCTCCACGTTGATGTATCCTATTTTTTCTATCACACTCGGAAAAATTCAGTAAAAATATAAATGTCTCATTATATGGGGGCTTTAATTAGCATAAAATGACAAGACTTAGTATATACCATTCTGGTGAGCAAATAAATAAAGTAACAAGCTTCAAATAATTTACAGCAAAAACTGATAACAGAATTTCACTTCACATGCTTTAAAACCATATATTTTTGTGGGGCTCACTTTTCGTGGTTTTTCAAAATACAGTTTCAATTTTGTGGACATTTGATTTTGTAAATAGCTATAACTTGTACTTGTTTCAAAATTTAGGCCCTTAGCATCACTGATGAGTCCTAGAAGGACGAAACAGCTGTATGATAAAGTTTAATTCATTGTTTGGCTCTACTGCATCTCACTCTTAATTATGAAAAGGTGCTATTTACTTGTGCTGTCTTTTGTACAGTCTTTAATAGATTGTAAACAAATGAATTTATAAATTAAAGTGCAGCAACGAAATAAATGAAAATAAATTGCCCACAAAATTTAATGATTTTGTAGTTCATTGTCACTTTTCCAAATCCCATAAAAAACAGAACAAAGTTACAAATGGTCATTATAATGATTTAGATAAAAGTCTTCTCTACAATATTACCTTTTACTCTGATTAACACCTAAACATATATCTGCGTATCGGTTCTGGAGTTCTTTCTTCAGTGTACTCTCTCGGTAGCCTTGTGGATGGAGGCTGTCTAACAATTCATCCACTTCTGTTTTATTGGAGTAGGTAAACCATAAATTTTGACCACAATGTGGAATTCTAAAAAATAAAAAAGAACGAAACCTTGTAATGTTGCAGTGACTCAGTCTATTGTAGCAACAAAAGTTATCACTATTAAACTACAGGATAACAATATTTGACAGATTTTTTCCGTCTTTTTCTCATTTCCATTTCTCTCTCTTTCTCTCCTTTTAAAGGCATCTTGTTTTCACCAATGATGAATTTATTTAAGTTAAAGATATTCACCAAACTTTATAAGAGATTTAAATAACGTGCGTTGAAGGATTTCGCAAACGTTAGAACACAACATTATAAGCTTAACAGTCATGTGTAGGAAGATCAATATGGGCACAAATCCTTGAGATGAAGACACTAGCATCCAGAGTAGGGTCAGACACAGGTTTTTCTTTTTACTTAAAAAGAATTAAATTTTACACAGAAGATTCTATATCAAAAAGGCTGGTCAACAACACACTTACGTAGTTTCAATATTTCGATTTCGTCGCTCTTCATCCTTACTTCCTGTGTTAGTTGAAGTGTCGGAGTCATCGCTCTCCCAATTAGACGACCCTGCCTTTCTAGTGCAGTAATCAATGTTCTCATTCACCCAGCCTATCACAGAAAAAAAACTCAGCGATAACTTAATATTTATCTTTCATAAGAATGAACATACATATTTTCATAATCCTAAGTCATAATCGCAAGAAAATATATGATTATGGACTTACTATATTTTTCAATATGTTTGAGGATGCAGTAAGTCAATGAAAATAAGTACTCTGAGAATGAATATCAGTCAAGACAAGGCGGCAACTATATGCTCTCCCGAAAATGTTTTGGAAGCATAAAAAAAAGTCAATCTCATTACTTCCACAAAACAAATCCCTTTTGCATGAAGTTTTGATGGGAAATTTGAGCCTTTAGAAATAAAATCTTTATATCACAGAACTTCCTTGTTACAAGAGTATCAACACATATGACATATATTTTGGTTGACTGAAGGTTCTCAATGCTTTCATTTTGACATAATACATCATACATCATCATGTGTAATTACCATAGAGAGAGATTTTAGACCGAAAATTCTGCCAACATTGATTTTGTTTCAATTTAATTAGATATAGTTTGCAAATATTTGCAAAATCAATTAAGTTATGTGATGAACAGAATGTTCCATTTGTTTCAATTTCCGTGAGATTCGCGAAACTCGTCCCAGATTACTCATTTTACCTCAGAGACTTAGTAAAATAAATAATTTCAACTGGTTTCATAAATTTCATTTCAAACTTGTGCAAGATCCTCTATACATAGAAGAAGGCAATTTGAATCCTATGGAAAAATTTTAAAAGACACACCTTTCTCTATGAAGAGGCCAGGAGTTACCCCAGAGAAAACCCAGTAGCGACTGTGATTCCTGTCCGTCCCTACGGGTGTATGGCGAAGTACAGACTTAGCAAGGGTTATTCCATTCTGGAAAAAAAAATTACATGAAATATACATGTACATAAAAACCAAAATATATCATTTCACATTTGCATTATTCAAAAATACTCTTAACATGACAAGAATTTCTTAACAAATTCAACAAATCTATGCTAAAACCATGCAAGCTGTGAGTTGTTCACAAAATCTTTAGATGGTATTTTCTGTTCAAAATTTCTTCCAACACAATACTTTTATAGATGTCGGTCTCATTGATCTTTATTTTTTAAGGATAGAAATTTTAAAGGAAACAATATCACTTTAATTTCAATATTTCAACAAGGAAGGTGTTTACTTTCAATCATTTTGTGGGTACATTTAATAAATGAATTTATATGTCCATGAACTGTTCAAATTAATAGAAGTCGATTTATTAAGCTGCATTTATCCATGAAATTAAGTGTCCACAAAAAGTAATTATTTGAAAAAAAAAAACCCCACAAAAACAGAGGCCCATGAAAATATTTTATGAACAGAATCAGACAAAACTTTTTTGACTCCCATGTTACACTTAAAGCTAAGTAATGAAATGTTAGGTGATGGGTAAATTGGTAAAAACTTACAACAAATTCTTTTTCAAAGTCTTCTCTCTGTTTCTGTTTCCTGTATTCTTCATATTCTTTTTCTCTCCTGTTAACAACAAACATAAAAACATTCAATCTAAAAAGTTTTCGGAAGGGATGCCCAGGAAAAGAGAGCTAGGCCCTGATGGTACGTAATCACCTTGTGACAGCTTGTTACTTCTGAACTTGGGAATTTATGTAACTGGATGTACTTATAAACCTCTTGTAAATACAAGCTTAAAATTTTACAACATTATGCGACCTCTCAGGCTGAATTTCCTACCTTTCATCTCTCATTTTTAAATATTGAAAAAATATTGGCTACCAAGGATGCCCTATTTTACAAAATATGTACACATTATATAATTGTATGACATTAATTGGGAAGGGACATGTGACATTTCTACGTGCACGTGCCTGTATTGCATGGGTGGGTGTGTAATACAAGAACAGTGAACCTGAGTGTGGAATGAGAGAAATATTTATCATGATACTAAGAACTATTACTAGCTGAACCACACAACATGCTGAAGATTTTTTCAGAAGTCTTACTGTTTTCTGGTTTCATATTGTCGCTGTTCTTTCTCAGCAGCAGCTTTCGCAGCATTAATGCGACGTCGTTTCACTACAGAAGCCAAGTCATCTCCATCCTCTGTAGAGTCTGCAGAAATAGGTTCAGGAGTGGCAGGCTTTGAAGAGTCACTCTGATCAGCAGATGTCTGACCATAGAAGTGAGATATAGTCAAACCTGAAGAGGAGAACACAAATTAATTACACACATCACACTTATACCATAACCTTAAATATGTACACTGTGTTATTGAAATAACATCACTGAATTTTCATCATTAGAAACAATGTAACTTTAACTTGTGTGACAGACATTTGATGAATTTCAATAGGACTTTTCCAAATTAGTTTAAAACATTTGTAACATTAAACAAAAATCTTCAATACAAACTGTAAATTTTTTGTTTGTCTATAAGTTATCGACTATTACTTGATTTGTCCTCCTTTGTTTTATTCCTCTCTGGTTCTTTCTGAGCCTGTTCAGCTTTCTCTTTTTTACTCTGTTCCTTTTCTTTCTTTAATTCTGTATTCTTTACTTTAAGCACCGCAAGTCTCTTCCTCCTGTACAAAAAATACAAAAACTTTTAAAAATTCTGAAAATCTACAAGGCTATTTCAGTAAAACACTTATCTGACCTAAGGACTCTTCATAAACAAGTTCTATCCATAGTTTGGTTTTTGAAAATTATCAGTTAAATTGTATGGGTGGTACCTCGAAACATAAGCTGAGGTCCTTGGATGGTATGGACAGTCAACAGAACATTGACATTTGTCTGTGAGACAATGTCCAGAGAAAGGACAAGTCACAGAGACGAGAAACCTGTAACCAACCAATCAACCGACCAACCAAGACGGTATGGATATTTGACTGGAATAGTCTTATACCTACAGCCCCATTTATCAATATCATTTTCCCTCAGGCAGTGGAAGACTTCACAAATCTCTTCAACTGTGAAAGGCATGGTACAGTCAATATCACAAACACAAAGTTCAATTTCAAACTGTTAATCCAGTGAAACAAACTTAGGACATCCATTTTTGTTAAACATTACTCACACCATTGAAAGGGACTAAATGGCTAGATTTCATTATTTCTTTCCATGCATTTGATTTTTGGAAAGTGTAAAATTAGGCTATTCACAAAATTATAGCACTTTCTGAGAAAAATTGATAAAGATTATCAGCTTGAAATTAACAGTGGTTGACACATGCTGATGTGTCTACCGACATTTGCTGTTTTGATCAGAGATAGCTGAGGTTGTTACACTCTCCGAACTGTTATGAAATACATTAGTGTTGAGTCAGTCATATTTTATTTTCAGTTTTAATACTGACCATAGTTTAGAGGCCTCTGTTTGTTTCTCTTCCATGTAGTCCTGTACGGAATAAGTCCCCATGATCCTCTGACACAGACCTTTCAGAATCTGTATCTTCTGGGCCAGATCTAATTGATATAACTCTTGTGACTCCAGCAGCTGTAGCAAGGCATCAGACTGGAAAAACAATTCATCGCAGTGTCAGAACACTTACTTGGGATATATTCTGTAAACACAGATGTATAATATGCTTCATACAGCTGATTGATTGTTCACATTTTGACATCAGATCTTTAAAATGCTAATTCAGCATTTGCCTCAGTCTAAGAAAATGCTGTTTTCACAAAAGTTTGCACAAGTTTAATATATGATAAACAGAATCTTACACTTGATTCCATTCCATATGTGATTTATGAAACTTGTCACAATTTGTTTTTATTTCGCCTTGCCAGGGGCTTGATAAAATGAAAAATATTCTAAGATTTGATTGATGGATTCCACATAAAGCTTATGGAAAATCCTCTATTTCTGATGTAATGACCTCTACTGATTTCGTCAGTTAAGGCCACATTTATAAATGTCTCCGTTTGTTTTCACAAGACCTCATCATACACATGGAGTTCTTGAAAAGTGCAAAATTTTATCAGGCTGCTCAAAGCTATTGAGGTCACTATTCTGAATCTTAATTCAAATTAATGTCATGAAATGTTTACCAACTTAGAGATCCAAACTTGACCTTCACATTTGACCCAGTTTCCTTCACCATTGGTCTGACGATTCTTTGATTTTGAAATTTTTTTCCCTGGACGTAAATTTTGTCTTCCAGATTGACAACTTTCGCCAGTTGATCTAAATCTTCCTTTTTGACCTGATACCAGTATTTGTTGGATTCAGACCATTTTTTTTTCAAAACATCATACAGAACTCCAAAAGATCAGGTACATTCAAGGTTGACCATACAAGTTTCACTGTAGTCATTGATATGATTCTGTTTCCTTCCTATATGATGTTACCAGCATGGAGATATAAAATTGTTTTTGGCTGGGTTAAATATAAACCAACCGAGTGCAAAATACATCACAATTTTGTTTAATATGCAGCCCCAGTAATCACATAAAATTACAGGATAAATTAATACAATAATTAACAGCAATAAATAATAATTGTTTACTATCATTGGATTTTTATTCTTATATACTTCTTTAACTTACAACTTCAACATCTTCTTCATCCTCGTAGGCATTATCATTGTCATCCTGTCGTCGGAGACAGAGCCGAGTCAATTCAGATGCCGTACAGGGATTCACAGGAATGTCTGACAGAGGTACGCGGATCTCCTGGTAATCCTTCAACAGATAAATATAAAAGTTTGTTGATAATCAGCTCACACTTTTAACACTTAACAAGATTTACATACAGTGTTAAGTCTATTGATAACCCAAACCTAATAATCTGATTTCATAATCAGCAGAGTTTTAATCCTTAAACAGAAAAACATTAATTCATAACTTAATTTTCCCAATTTCTATCTGAATACCTAAAGTTTATCATCAATAAATAAATTTTTTACCAGTTGTCTACAGTGTTTCTCACACAGTTACTTTCACATAACCTGAAAAAATAATCACTTTATTTGATATCAAAGACTGATAACAATCACTATTCAGACCATCTTGGTGTACTGTATAGCTGGAAATTTTCATGTGTAAAATGTTTTCAGCGATTTTTCTATTGAAATGATAAAATCATATTTGAATGAACTAAAATTCTGTGATGTTGATATATAAGAACCTTTAATACACACTTCTTATTATTGAAACAGATTAATTTTTTGTCACCTTATAAATGTACTGCGAAACAACACAAATATCAACCCTGCGAAAGTAACTGGCTATACAATATTTGAAGTTTTTCATGATTCTGTCGTCAGACTAATATTAAACATTCTGTCGTCAGACTAATATTAAACAAGTTGGACTGAAGTTGACTAAAACGAAATCCCAACATCACCAACAGGAAGATTTTAAACTGTGACTGAGGAAGTATACCTCTGCAATTTCATCCTGCAATAGAGTCTGAAGAAGAACCACTAAGGCACGCGACAGATAGGTGAACCCTTCATTTCCACTGGACAAGGCTTTCATCAGTGCATCTGAAACAGACATAAATAAATGAAGGAATAAATTATATTCATAATCAGTTTCAGTAACAATATTTTATGTGTTATCATTAAACTAAATGCGCCCAATGGTATAACTTTATTGACTTATCATCAGTTTTCATCAGACTCGAGCTGCTTTGAACATAACCAGTGCATATGGGGTAATTTCCATCTGACAGAAACTGCTTTAAACCTTACCAGTGCGTATGGGGTAATTTCCATCTGACAGAAACTGCTTTAAACCTTACCAGTGCGTATGGGGTAATTTTCATCTGGCATCAGTAAGCCAGAGTAACAGCTGATGAACTCGGCAACCAAAGCCACATCACCAAACATCTCATTAGGAAATCCATCAGGAGTAGGAACAAGTTTAGGAGCAGGAAGTGGCTTCCCTGTCAGGGTTTGATCTTCATATTTCTGCAATATTTCAAACATTTTTACAAGTTATGCAAATAATTTGTTATCAAACACAAGAAAAGTAACTTTCTGATTGAATAAACTAATATCATAAATCTGAAATAAGATACTTCAATATTTCTGTTTTCATTAAAAAATGTTCTAACCTTTTTTAACTCTCTCAATCTTTCTTTGTTTTTCTCCTTCATCTCCTGTTTCCTTTCATCACGTTTTCGTTTCAAATTTTCCTGCTTTTCCTTCATATAAGCTTCTCTTTGTTCGGGTGTCATGCGGCTCCTGGGAAAAACATATGAATTTTCTTTGATAAAGAATAATTCCTGATGTTGATTAAAGTTGCATGAAACAGATTACCAAATATTCATATGATAATGGGAACCATTTTACAGAGATCGTTTACATCATTATCCCAATATTGTTGTAAATATTTATTTTTCCTGTTCCTTCACAAAATTTGTATGTTTTGATACTGTTGATTAACCAAAATTGACAATTAAGTACTATTCAGGACCCCATGAGGGTGAGTAAACAGATTTTATTTTATATCACAATGGTACCCTGCAACTAAAAACAAAAATTTGAGGGGGTGTACACCACAACACAAAAATTATTTTTCTGAAGAATACACAACTGAAATTGCTTCAACAAGTAAAGAAAAACTTACAATTTCTTTTTTTCAGCAAGGAGCTCATATTTGCGTTCCACACTTTCCTTGATCTGCGGTGGTAAACGTTTCCTCTGTGGTGAAGTGAGAATTTTAGCGGCCTGTTGTACAAACAATTTAAACTTGGCCTGGTCCTCCATCTTGTGAGCTCGAACCATCTTGGACACTATAGCAGGAGTCCTTGGTGGTGACATCACTTTCTTTCGGTCTGGCGTCTTTGCTCCTTTATCTGGTGTGTTGCTGTTATTGCACGTTGACCTTTTCTTTTCTGGAGTTTTCAATCCTTTCTTTTTTGACATTTCAAAGAGTGTCATCTGCTTCATACTCTGTTGAAAAATGATAACACAGAAAAATAAAACTATTTTTTTTTCAAAATACGAAAATGGCACGATATTAAAGCCTGTATCACAGCTATTATATCTGTTTTTTTCTGTTAAAACTGATATGGGAAAGGGAGAATATGGCAATATCAACTACTCATTAATTGATTACAAATTAAGTTGTATGTTAATACAGTGACAGACAGACAAACTGACCTTTCAAAACAACTGACAGCATGGGTAAACTACAGGTGACCTGACATGACACAACTATAACACAGAACCTACATAACTTCACAACTGAAGACATCTGATCAACAAGAGTGTGTTGAAAACTACAAGTAATCATGCTCATATTAGATGAAAACTACAAATACTATACAGCTGAAAAGTTTCGCATGTCTACATTTTCATAACTACAAATTCTATATAGCTGAAAAGTTTCGCATGTCTACATTTTTTTTTAGAGCAATCAAATAATATCATAATAACCTATAAATTTGGGATGTAAAAAGACATCTAATATACATTGTCTCATTACTCATGGATTCATTTTTTACAGTCATATCAATGTATCACAAAATACATTGATAGATCTTAAAGCGAGTCCCAAGTCCTAAATCAGTACTTCACAAAAAGATTTTCCTTGCCAAATAAAAAAAAAATCTACACCAAATCTTACTGATTTGCTGTAAGTAAAATTGAAAGATGCAATATTTAGTGATGCAGTAGACAGTACATACCTTTTTAGGAGACTGTTTCAGCTTTGACAACGGCTGATCATCGTCACTATCCAAATCAATGACCTTCCTTTTATTTGGGGTACTTTTGCTGTCGTTTGTTTTTTTCTTGTCCAGTTGAGATTTTTTGGTTTTCTTCGGAGCTTTTTTCTTGTCCTTTTCCTTTTTAGATGATTTTTTGGTGTCCTTCTTTTGTGATGATGATGTCTTCATTTCTTTTTTCGGTGATGATTTTTTTGTTGGAGATTTGTTTTTTGTTGGTGAAATTTGGAGCTTTGCCAGAGGACAATCCTCGTCACTGCTAGAGTCTGTGGCTAATTCTATTATTTCAGGAGTCTTGTACTTTTTAGGCGACTTTTTAGGAGAAGTTTTGTCACTGATTTTCAATTTTGTCACCGATGAGGACTTTTTAAGAGATGATCCAGTTAACTTTGTCTGTTTTGTTTTATCATTGTCTTTGTTTTTCTTTGCACTGTTGACCTTGTCAATCTTTGCCTTCTTTGAGGCTGAACCAGGTTGTAAGGAGAGTTTTCGTTTTTTAGAAACAGGTTCACTCTCAACTTTGTTGTTCATTTCTGCTGTCTGTAAATTATCAGAAAATACTTTAAAATTACACCTGAATGTCCGGATTTTAGATCTTGGATTCTAAACGGAAAAGCAGTAATAACATTGTGCAACTGAACACAGTTTGTCTCTTTACATTTTTTATTTTGATGATTCACCTAGTTGTCCACCAAGAGCAAAACAAATTCACATAAAATCTTCACACCCCAATAAAAAATAGTAAAAATAGAAATTGTATTCCAATACGTAGTCAGCCGAGATCTGACCCATGCTAAATAGAAAAATTGGTTTCTAGGATACCGAAATGAGCATACAGGTTTCCATACTTTTGGTTTCAGTTTAGAATTAAGAACAAAATAAACAATGAATTTTAAGGAATCTCAACAGATGTAAACATAAACAAAATGGAGAACAAATACTCCAGATGACCTCCACATACACACAGTGACTAGGTTGTTTTGCTTTCATGGAATACTTACTTTGATAGGAGAGAGCAAGAAGTGAGCAAATTTGTTGGGTAGACCAAATTCTTTGACCCGGATTTCATCCACCACCCATGGACTTGTCTGGTTCTGCCCTACCCTCAGGGCATTGGCTCGGATAAAAAACCTTAGTAACTCTTTGGACGGCACTTTCTCCTGTCGACTACAGACACAGAAAAAATAACGTATATAATAGGGCGCTCAGAGTTTCATAAGGATGTTATTTAAAAAAGCTATCAAATAAGACAGAATTTGTATACAAATTTAACTTCAGCTTCTTTAAATAAAATTTCAGTTTCCTTTAAAATTGGAAAACAGCAAAGTTTTTGGCCAGGGAGGACAGTCTGTTTTTGACTGTGAAAAAAGGGCAAAAATAGTTCCTAATTAGTAAAGATTACGTGATTTTTGGGACTCAGATAATAAAGTTCAGGACTCATGCTTTTCCTTTGCAATTCCTTTAACTTTTCAAGATCCCAATATAAAAGACTCATCAAAAAATTCCGATAACTGCGACACCATGTCACACTGAAGCCAATTAATTTAATTATTTTTCAGAGGGCAAATAATTTATGCTGATTTTTTCAATCTAACAATGAAGTTTTATAACTGGAAAATCATATTATGATTTACCACAGAAATACTACATGTATTACCCGATGTCCACAGCTGGAATTTCATTAATGACTTTGTCTTCTTCTTCTAAACGCAGACTGTACTTGTAGGGCAGCAACTTAAAAGAAGAATATCAAAGACATATTGATAATACCATAGAAATCTTCATATCAGGATGGTTACATCAAATCACAACGACTACATAAATTTGATTCTATTATCTTCGTGTGTGTGATTTCAACAATCTTGACAAGTCTGAAGTCTGAGTAATTTCCTACTGATTGTTAGATTGTAGTCCAATTGTTGATAGTCAAAGTCACCAATTTTAGCAGTGGTGGTAGTCACACAGGACTCAACTGTACATCTATAACAAGAATACATGGTCAGTGTTTTAAAACATCAGCAGAATTTTCAGGCTTGCCACTTTCGTCTTTCTATTCCAAGCCAAAATATAGCTTATATTTTAAGATACTGACCATGTATTCTATTTATCCTGCAACATTGTTTGAAAATCTCACTATTGAAACTTAAACAGTTTTGTTGTTCAATCTGTGTTTACTTGACATTGACTTTACACTAAATTTTGTCTGATGACAGACGTCCAAGAAATTGCTCTGCATGGGAACATAGTTTCAAACTTCATCAGATATAACAGTGAATGTTCATAAATCAACTTGTTCATTACAACATGTAAAATCGCTGATTTCTAATGTAAAATTTAAGTAAATTCTGATTCTGAAAGCAGTGCTGTCAAATTACCGCACATGCTAAAATTCCCACAATAGCGGTGCCAGTTACAAGATCCATTCCTAAACATTACCTTTGGAGGCAGCCATTTCTGTGGCGAGCTGTTACTATCCTCCGCAGAATTTTCCTTGTCACTTGAAGGCGAGTTACAATTACTTGTAGGATTTGCCTGTGAGTGAAAATTTGTACATCATTTCTTTGTCATATTTGTTTCATGATTTCTCCTCCTCACGAAATTTTGAATTCGAGTGAAAAGCAAATTATTTTTTAATAACATTGTTGGGGATGGGAGAAAAAATGCTGTCACAATATCTGGCAGGGATGACACCTCAAATATTTTCAATCAATACAATATATAAATTCTCTATTGAATAATGAAGTAGATTTTCAATCTGATCAAACTCCTATTTCGTTTGCAGCATTTTACTTACTTCAATACCAGCTTTGTTGATTTTGATAACGTGACCTTTTATCCTGAAAATCAGAAACATAAATTAGACAAATTTTTCAAAATCAATTTCTTTTAAAATTAATCTTGATTGTTATTAAAATGGATCATTTACATGGAATTAATATGTCTTAAAGTATGTTACTGCTTGAAATTACACGGAGAGTATAAATGATGACAGGTAAGGTCATTTGATAAGTGGAATGGTCACATCATCTATCACCACATGTCCATTCCAGGGTCAATTTTAGACACCAGATCACCATTCTAGCCTGTACATTACATGACACGAGTCTGGATATATTATTCATCACTGAATAAAATAGTTTATCCTGGGAGTGAAGATTTCTGTTGGTGGGAGTTGATAAATTGTCTTCCCCCTCCCCTTTCCTTTCCATTATTTTTTTTTATTCTGATGGGGCTTAATATCAACCACTTCAAAATATATTTCTGGTCCCGTATTGGCCACTTCTCAAATCAATTTTGGTTTTTCATTGTTCCCCAAAGAAACCAATATTTAGCAGGCAACCAAATACCGCAGTTTGCCTCTATCAATTCAACCAGTATGCAAACTTATTAGAGTGCTGTTTAAAAGACAGTGAAATAAATTGGTCATTTTTTGCTATTGGAGTTATGAACTACAGCTTACAATTTCCCTGCTGATTTGACTTTCAGAGTCACTGTTTCGCCAACAGACAGGACCTGTTGTAGTAAAAGCCAAGCTTGATCAACAAGCGTATCCAATGTCAAGGTACCTGAAAAATTAATAAATATTGAAAATGATCCAACTAGGTTGTGAAACAGACATACATAAATATATCACAGAATAAAACATTTACAAATAAACAAATAGCACCTTTTAAATAAAACAGTTTCTAAATGCTAAAGTCCTGCTTTCAGTTTCAAAGATAATTTCTGTATCATTTCTGCATCATTGATTATCACCTTATGGTAGATTTCTGCCAATATATAGTGAAATAGAATAATTATTGCAAAATGCTTAAAACAAAATAAGATACGACTATTTATGTAGGCTGATGTAAATTTTCCTTAAAACTCTAATAAAATGACATGTAACACATGTAAGAACTTACTATGATGAACAAGTTCCAAAACAGGTTTATGGTGAAAACTCGGGAACTGCTGCTTCAGAGACTTGAAGACGATTTTCTCAGAATTCCAGGCTTCCTGATGAGTCAGACTGGTGTGACCAGTAACACGACAAGTCCATATACGTTCGTTATACCAGGCAGATCGCTCATCAAACTCTCTGAGAAGTGTTAGGGATTAACAATTCTTTGATAGAAAGAAAATAATTAAAGACAGTTGTTCGTAAGTTTGGGTAAATACTTAAGCTGAATAAAAAGCATGTTGATGTTATCAATGTTTTATAATCTACATTCTAAATATTTGCTTGTAAACACAAGTCTCCATTTTCCCCCTTATACTCCTACATCTGTAGGGCATGTAGTATAGGGTACACTTCACTAAACTTATTTTTTCAAAAATATCACAAATGTCTCTGATCTAAACCGATGAATAAGTGCTTAGATTTGGAAATTCAAATTAACAAAATAAAATTGACAAACTTCAGAGGCAACAACGCGCTAGAAAACCCAGATGCGTTTTAGGCCGAGCGACCACCTTTCAGTGCAAGTACAATGAAAATGGCGGCAAAATCATGGAAAAATGATCGCTTTAATTCGATCAATTTTTGGCATTTCTATCATAAGGATATTGTTGGGTATTGTGTAAAAAACACCCAGAGTCCCCTCCCCCGGGCCCACGTGATCACCTTAGTGACGTAAACACGCTTTTATCGAAAAACTGACAAAAATGCCGGTAAAGTTTTTTCTTGACTAAAGCATAATATTATTGCCAAAATCTGATTTCAAAATTATCAGAACCTATCAACAAAAATAATGGGAAAGTTTCCTGGTGATCCATTCAATAGTTTTACAGAAATCCGTCAATTATGTGATTGTGTTGTTCATTTCAATGTACGCCGCCATCTTGGTTCGTACAGGTGATTGTTACAAAAGATACTTCTGTGATCGGAACTGTTCCTTAGAATGTGTGACGGTGTAGACTTTCTCATCTGATCGGATATCCTTCAGAGGCTTCGCACTGACGAAAATCTTCTTACCTAAGAGTGGCATAATTAATTTATCCCATTAAAAATGAGTAAACCTTCAGGTGTTTGAAATCTGGCGCGAACAAGCGGAAGCTACAGCGCACATTCGTCTGCAAAAAGTCACATGATTTTGTTGACATCCTGTTTATCAAAATGAAATTATGTTTTTGTATAGATATATTGTTTTGTATCAATATAATAAACACCATATAGAATTTATAATAAAATTAATTTTATAGTGATGGGTAAATATATCGTATAAACGAGAGTGTGGAAGTTGGCGCGAGATTTGAAAAAGAAAGTAGCTTTTGATACATGACTGTAGGGACCTTTGTGAAGTTAACTAATTGTTATTGTAATTGTCATCCGTTAATTAGATATAGATAACGGAGACATCAGTAAATATAAACTGTAAATTAAGTCACATGTTTTTATCGAATTCCGTGGGTAAATATATCTTCATTTTGTTGATAACTGAAGCCTGAAATAGCACTTTCCTCTTTTAATAGGTTGAAAAACTAACCATATTCAAAACATACTCCTGAAGTTTCTGGCCGTGTAAAACCTCAAACATTGTTGGATTACGGTATTATTCTGACTTTCTATCGATTTATGCATATCGGGTTGGAGTCGATGGATGTCACAACTCTGTCCCTATTAAAAGTGAGGGAAATAAGTGACTTGTTCTTAGCCATTATGGGTCGGCATTCAAACTATAATTGTGGAAAGAAATCATCAATTCGACATACAAATCGCGCATTGACCAAAAGTCTGTTCTTTATCGCCTCCGAGCCGTATATAAAAATTTGTAGAATGTCAAAATTATTCTGACAAACTCATATGTTTTTTTTTGATTTTTTTTTTGTAAACAATGTTTCAAATTTCAGTACTGAATTTGCGTTATTTTTGTTACTTTTTCAGTTTTTTAAGTTGAAGCTTCGCCAAAATGGGCGTGTTAAATTTATGGCAGATTTTGGATCCTGTGAAACAACATCAAGACTTATCGGAACTGAAAGGACAGCTTTTAGCTGTGGACCTAAGTATATGGGTGTGTGAGACACAATGTGTCAAACAGATGCAAGGAGTTGTGTCTAAACCTTTTCTCAGGTAAGCAAAGGGATGTGGATGTCAAAATTGTAAAAGATGAACAAAATTGATGTGAAAAATAAGATTTATGCTAGGTGTTGAAGAAAAATTAGTTTCTACTTTACAACAACTCTCAAAATGTAGGCTAAGTCAAAGGCAAAGCTAAGTTATTTTATTTTTTTTTTTCAAAATGAAGAAATAATTCTTAGCACTTGGAAATTTGACTCCTGAACTCACACTTTTCCTGTTGGGCTTGCCCTAATTTTGAGGACCCTGTATCCCTTATAAATGATTTTGGAAGTTTTGTTCCAAACTCAGGTGAAGAAATCCTCTAGAAAACATTTGTTCATTAGCATTCATACTTTCTGAGAGGCAATGCTGGTCGTGTTTACTGGTAATAACCATGTTAATACTGAAAATGAAATAAAAGTCTTATCCAGAATAGAAAGATGAATAAAGATATAATACTATTTAATAAATAATAATAGGAAGATTGATTAATTTACAAAATTTGCTTTTAAAGAACAGAAAAGGTATGTCATTTGTTAAAATTTTTCATTTGATAACAAGACACATTATTTGATTTCCTTCAACAGAAACGTTACCATAAATGGGTTGTTCCGAAGTACAAAAGTGCAATATGCTGCGATAAATCCATTTCAGAAATCTCTTTTTCCGAATCCTACATCTGCTGCAACTTGGAGTACATCTTGTGTTTGTGGTGGAAGGAGAAGCACCAGACTTGAAGAAAGATACCATGAACAAACGACAACAGGAGAGATTTCATAGCAAAGGTCAAGGTTACAGGGGTCCTAGAGGAGGTGCAGGCAAAGGAGGGCGTCGTAACTTTAATGCTCGTCTGCGAGAGGTACATTATTATCAGTTAAGGGTAATAAGCAATAGTTTGTAAGCATTTTGAAAATATCTTGATTGTGAAATGTGATGTCGCCATCTTGTCAGGTCAACCTGATTTTTACCTTATTCATTTAATTCACGTAGGTTTCAATCACAATACACACCAAGCATCACCAATTTAGTATTCAATTATTTTATATATATTTACTTTTAAGCAGTATTAAAAAAAATCAAAGTGCAATTTTGTGATCTAATAGTAATGTTCAAAATAAAAAAAAACATAATCTAAATGCGTAGAATTATGTAATTGACTATAATGTGCATTCCCTAATGACCCTTACAATGTTCAAAATAACATAATCCAGATGCATAGGAATATGGAATTGAATATAATGTGCATTCCCTGATGACCCTTACAATGTTCAAAATAACATAATCTAAATGCATAGAATTATGGAATTGACTATAATAGGCTTTCCCTGTAACCCTTACAAGACACCCTGTCAGTCTTGATTTTGAAGCCTATGAATGGATATTAGAAAACTACTTGAAAATTATTTTATCACTAGACAACAGTATTGTTAGATTGCATGACCATGTTGACTTTTTACTGGTATATGTTTTTCAGTGTTGTAGGATGCTAGACTGTCTTGGGATTCCATATCTCCATAGTAACGGAGAAGCTGAAGCCTTTTGTGCTGCTTTAGATGCTGCTGGGGTATGATGAAGATCATAAGCAAACAAGCATAATCCAATAAAATTAATGTTTTTACATATTCGTCCAAAAAAAAATTAATAGATTTAGTGTTGAATGTCAACCCTGTCCATATGATGCATTATAGATTGATAATTATGGCTTTTAGGTAACTCTTGTAGCATGTTTTAAGTAAAAACCTTAACATACAGATTATTCAATGGATTTTACTTAATAACATTATTAATTACTTAATCAAATGTAATAAGATTCTGATAAAATATGGTCAACCTCAATACATGTATCTAAAAAGAAAGAGAAAGGTTTAGATAGAATTGCAGTTTCTAATTATAGTTTTACTTTCTTGTTTTGTGTCGCCTGCAGAGCTGGTGGATACTTAGGGATCACTTTGTCCCTTGTCACACGTCTTCTTGTTGGAAGGGTACAGATTAAGTTCAATTTCCGAATGTCTGTGACCTTTCTTGGCAGAGTAATGCCCCTTTGAACTTAGAAAATTCTCTGGGAATATTGTTTTTCAGACTTTTTTGGGTTATCCTTTGAGTTATTGAAATGATATTTGGTATATGGCTTCTTGTTGGAAGAGTACAGATTAAGTTTGATTCCTGGCTGCTGGTAACCCTTCTTGGCAGAGTTATGTCCCTTTGAACTCAGAAAATTCTCTGGGAATATTGTTTTCTGGACTTTATTTGGTTATGCTTTGAGTTGAAATGAAATTTGGTATATGGCTTCCTGTTGGAAGGGTACAGATTAGTTTTGACATCCAAGTCAATTTCTGGGTGATCATGACATTTTATGCAGGTGACACATACAGTTCCGAGGAACTCTTGTTTTCACAAAGTTTTGATTTTAAAATAACTTAGAGTAAAGATTTTTTTTGAGGACATCTAATAATATAATACAATGAGTCCTATGTATCGCACCTAATAAGCATATCAGCTTTACTGAATTACTTGTAAATAGTACAAATGTAGTATCATATTTCATTTTAAAAATTTTCGAATTCAAGTCTACATCATGTAGTTATTTATGTCACTTTTGTGTCGATGAAGAATATGGTTGTATTTCATGGCTTGTATAAAATATTCTCTCTGGTATATGTCAGTACTTACCCCAGGTTTATTGTCCCTTGTTATCTGTCAGTACTTACCCCAGGTTTATTGTCTGTTGTTATATGTTGGTAATTACCCCAGGTTTATTGTCCCTTGTTATATGTCAGTACTTACCCCAGGTTTATTGTCCCTTGTTATATGTCAGTACTTACACCAGGTTTATTGTCCCTTGTTATATGTCAGTACTTACCCCAGGTTTATTGTCCCTTGTTATATGTTGGTACTTACCCCAGGTTTATTGTCCCTTGTTATATGTCAGTACTTACCCCAGGTTTATTGTCCCTTGTAATATGTTGGTACTTACCCCAGGTTTATTGTCCCTTGTTATATATTGGTACTTACCCCAGGTTTATTGTCCCTTGTAATATGTTGGTACTTACCCCAGGTTTATTGTCCCTTGTTATATGTTGGTACTTACCCTAGGTTTATTGTCCCTTGTTATATGTTGGTACTTACCCCAGGTTTATTGTCCCTTGTTATATGTTGGTACTTACCCCAGGTTTATTGTCCCTTGTTATATGTTGGTACTTACCCCAGGTTTATTGTCCCTTGTTATATGTCGGTACTTACCCCAGATTTATTGTCCCTTGTTATATGTCGGTACTTACCCCAGGTTTATTGTTCCTTGTTATATGTTGGTACTTACCCCAGGTTTATTGTCCCTTGTTATGTGCCCACGTCTGATGTTGTTTGTCACAGATCACTGCTGTCTGATGTTGTTGTCACAGTTCACTGCTGTCAGATGTTGTTGTCACAGATCACTGATGTCTGATGTTGTTGCCACAGATCACTGCTGTCTGATATTGTTGTCACAGATCACTGATGTCTGATGTTGTTGCCACAGATCACTGCTGTCTGATGTTGTTGTCACAGTTCACTACTGTCTGATGTTGTTGTCACAGTTCCCTGCTGTCTGATGTTGTTGTCACAGTTCACTGTCTGTTGTTGTTGTCACAGATCACTGCTGTCTGATGTTGTTGTCACAGATCACTGTCTGTTGTTGTGGTTGTCACAGATCACTGCTGTTTGATGTTGTTGTCACAGATCACTGATGTCTGATGTTGTTGTCACAGATCACTGCTGTCTGATGTTGTTGTCACAGTTCTATGTCTGTTGTTGTTGTCACAGATCACTGCTGTCTGTTGTTGTTGTCACAGATCACTGCTGTCTGATGTTGTTGTCACAGATCACTGATGTCTGATGTTGTTGTCACAGATCACTACTGTCTGATGTTGTTGTCACAGATCACTGCTGTCTGATGTTGTTGTCACAGTTCACTGCTGTCAGATGTTGTTGTCACAGATCACTGATGTCTGATGTTGTTGCCACAGATCACTGCTGTCTGATATTGTTGTCACAGATCACTGATGTCTGATGTTGTTGCCACAGATCACTGCTGTCTGATGTTGTTGTCACAGTTCACTACTGTCTGATGTTGTTGTCACAGTTCCCTGCTGTCTGATGTTGTTGTCACAGTTCACTGTCTGTTGTTGTTGTCACAGATCACTGCTGTCTGATGTTGTTGTCACAGATCTGTCTGTTGTTGTGGTTGTCACAGATCACTGCTGTTTGATGTTGTTGTCACAGATCACTGATGTCTGATGTTGTTGTCACAGATCACTGCTGTCTGATGTTGTTGTCACAGTTCTATGTCTGTTGTTGTTGTCACAGATCACTGCTGTCTGTTGTTGTTGTCACAGATCACTGCTGTCTGATGTTGTTGTCACAGATCACTGATGTCTGATGTTGTTGTCACAGATCACTACTGTCTGATGTTGTTGTCACAGATCACTGATGTCTGATGTTGTTGTCACAGTTTTCTGATGTCTGATGTTGTTGTCACAGATCACTGATGTCTGATGTTGTTGTCACAGATCACTGATGTCTGATGTTGTTATCAGTTTATTTTTGTGCTAGTCGTTGTTATTGTAACCAAATACTGAATTATCTTTCCTCTTTCCCCTTCTGTTTTGTCTGACTCTTCTCGTAATAAGTTGTTCTACAATATTTTTGATACCTGCAGTGTTTAAGTCACTTGACCTATAGCCAACGTTTTTCGTCTGTCATGGTCCGCTGTGTATACACTGTCCATATCAAATGACATTTTCTCAATAACTGAAAGGTCAAGGATGCTGATATTTGGCCTGTAGCATGCTGGGATGAAAGGCAACTGAATTTGTTTATGTGATTGACCTTGACCCACTTTTAAGTTTACATCGGTCAAATATGTAAAAATATTAAAACAACATCTTCTCAGTAACATATTGGCCTAAGGCATTTGGGGACTCAGATACTTAGTCCTGGTCTCATGTCTTTCCTGTGGGATTCACTCAAATTTCGGGAATGCACTATATCTCTTAGAAATGGGAATCAATCAAAAGTTTGGAATTGTTGTCCTGAACTCACCTGAAAAAAAATCCAACAAAAATTACTGGTAGCATGCTTGTTTGTTCATATGATTGACCTTGACCCTTATCAAAGGTCATAGAGGGCAAATGTGTTAAAATCTTTTTTATGACTTCTTCTCAATTATTAAAAGGCCTCAGCCGTTGATATTGATTCTTTAACATAATTAGATGAAGGGCTGCCAAATCTATTCAAATGATTGACCTTGACCTATTTTCAATGTATTTAGGTCAAATGTGTGGAGATTATGAAATTTCTTCTTTCAATAAGCAATAGGTCCAGTGTCATGGTATTTGTGTAGTGGCATGTATAAAAAATAGAATTTCAGTTTTGCAGAAAATGATTAGACAATGTCTTCTTTGTAAGTTGTAGAGTGGTTGAACACTAAGGGCCTATTGGGCCTCTTTCATATGTAAGTTTTTATTGTCAGATGACTGTGTTGTAGTTTATGTTCTATCATATTTTTTTTTTCTGAAGCTTGTTGATGGCTGTTTGACGAATGATGGCGATGCCTTTCTGTATGGTGCCAGGACAGTATATAGGAATTTCACTATGAACAGCAAGGTAAGACTTCTACCGTATCCTACTTATATAATGAACAAAGATGAAGGTCAGTAGTTAAATGAAATACCATAAATGTTAATATATTTCCATTAATCTGCAAGCAATGTGATTGACCATGGATGAAATTATTTTAAAAGTCTGCTTTTTAGCTCATCTGCCAGAAGGCCAAGTGAGATTATTTCATTGTGCAACTTCTGTCATCAACTTTCCCTTTTTCCTTTTTAAATGACTTATAAAAAACCAGGAAAAGCTACAAGTCATGATGTTTTGCCTTAAACATGATGGGATGAAGGGACACTAAGTTTTTTTTGTTTTTGTTTTGTTTTTTTTCCAAATGAATGACCTTGACCTCCAGGTCACAAGGGTCAAATGTCTTTAATCTTTAAACATTTTCTTCTCAATAACCGAGAGACCATGGTTAATGATATTGGGCCCTTACCATGCTGAGATAAGAGGGCTACCAACATTGTTCAAATGAATGACCTTGACCTCCAGGTCACAGGGGCAAATGTCTTAAAATATTTAAACAAAATCATCTCAATAAGAAGATGTTGCAGGATCATGATATTTCAACATTTTGTTCAGTTGACCCACTTTCAGAACCACAAGGGTGAAATGTTTTAAAATCTTAAGTCTAGTTCTTTTCATTTACAAATAACTTTGATGTTTGTGTACCAGTAGTAGCATGTTTAGAAAATGGGCATTCAAAATGTTGTAAACAACAAAATGTTCTCCTTAGCTACAGAACGGGCTAAATGGGTGTCTTGTTAATGATGTGAATGTACGGATATATCGGAGCACTTTAGTTTGATCATAACATCATTACAATACTTTTCCTTACCTCACTACAAGGTACATGCTTGTGAAATATCTTTTCCTTGTCTATCTGTCACATTTTCTTATCTTCACTGTAAATATGGATAGATTTTAGTTAAACTTCACAAACATGTTTACAGTTGAAGAGTTTAAATATGAAGGTCATTAGCTGAAGGTCAAGGTCACTGTTCTTCATGATTCAAGATATGTTTTTATCATCACTGTAGCCACTAATGTTGGCTATACTTTCCAATGATGTTCATCTGTAGATGGTCAAATCTAAAATTAAGTTACTGCGACCTAATTTATTACATCTTATTTCTGTAAGATGGTGGAGTGCAGTTTATGAATAGTACAAAGACCACTATGACCTTTTCTCTGACCTATGACCTTCATCACTGGAAACGATTTTCTGTAACATTCTTTCACCTAATATTACAAAATTTAGGTGCAGGTTTTTATCTTAGGATCACAGAAAGCAGTTTGCTTAACCATGATCGTAAACATTGATCTCTTGTTCTCTGATCTGATTCATTCTATAAAAATGGTTTGGAATGTAATGTCTCTCCCATGTCACCTGGTGTTATCCATACCCATACATTGTGATTTAGGTTGGGCACTTTGGCCTTATGGACTAGGTCGGGTACTTTGGCCTTATGGACTAGGTCGGGTACTCTGGCCTTATGGACTAGGTCAGGCACTTTGGCCTTATGGACTAGGTCAGTTAATTTGGCCTTATGGACTAGGTCGGGTACTTTAGCCTTATGGACTAGGTCGGGCACTTTGGCCTTATGGACTAGGTCGGGTACTTTGGCCTTATGGACTAGGTCAGGCACTTTGGCCTTATGGACTAGGTCAGTTACTTTGGCCTTATGGACTAGGTCGGGCACTTTGGCCTTATGGACTAGGTCGGGTACTTTGGCCTTATGGACTAGGTCGGGTACTTTGGCCTTATGGACTAGGTCGGGTACTTTGGCCTTATGGACTAGGTCGGGCACTTTGGCCTTATGGACTACAGTTTTGATACTGTACGCAATCAATGAACAATTTCAGTTGATTTGTGTCACCCCCTACTGGTGAAAAGTGCACAAGCAAGCAATATTGTGATTTTCACCTGGGGTCAATTATGCAGGTCATTCAAAGGTTAAAGGTTGAAAATTAAAAAAGGTTACTTGGTAATGCAAAATTCTAATATGTCAATGAAAAAATGCAATCGCATTCAATATAAAATAAACTTTCAAAGTTTACTTACTAATTTGACCTGTCTTAAAACATTGATGGCTGTAAAATAGTAAATAATGTTTTGAATTTTGTTTTGTTCAAATTTGAAGAATTTTAGAATTTCCAAACCACTGGTTAATTGTAAGTATCCCTAGGATGACTTGGGCCTGATGTACCAAGATGACCTTGCTTTGTATTTTGTCTTGTTACCTGTATCATCAATGTTGTAGGATCCCCATGTGGAGAGTTACTCTATGAATAATATAGAAGGCCGTCTTGGATTGGACAGAGAGAAGTTGGTTGCCATGGCACTACTTCTAGGCTGTGACTATTTACCAAAAGGGGTGCCAGGTGTTGGTGTAGATAAAGCAATAAAGCTGACGACTTCTTTAAAAGGCTATTCCATTCTTGACAGGTAAATTTCAGGATTGGTGATAAAAATCTGAACCCTGGTTCACAAGCATTCTTTGATTTAGTGAAATTTCTGAAAGAAAAAGTCCTAAACTTGATTGTCTTTTAAATTTGATAAACTGTGATAGTGTTAGATTTAAAAAACCTGAATTTATATTCATGAAACTTGGGCCTAATATGCTAATCTGTTGATTATCACACACCTTTCATGTTTATTTGTCTCTCACACATAACGGTTATTTTTCAACATTTCTAGAACCTGCCTCGGAGTTTCATAATGAAACTATGTGAATAGATTTTCATATAAAATTTGATATATTGTCATATTGTCACCACTCGTAAATTTTTTGATGTTGTAGATTCCACAAGTGGCGATCTCTTCTTTTTGTGGCGATCTCTTCTTTTTGTGGCGATGTCTGATAATGAGTGTGTTGATCAGATCGAATCCTTGGTCAGGAAGAAGGCATTGGTTCTGCAGGACTTTCCACAGGATCTGGTAGGACCTCTTCTGTTTTGTGTTGATCTCTTCTCTTTTTTGGTGATCTCTTCTATTTTGTGGAGATATCTTCTCTTTTATAATGATCTCTTTTGCTGTTCCAGTAGAATCTCTTTTGCTGTTCCAGTAGAATCTGTTTTGTTGTGTTCTCTTTTTCTGTCATATAAGACATTATTAATATTTTAACCCATATTAAATGTCACAGATAGATGGGAACATTAATTATTATCATGTGTAATGAAAGGACCCATTTCTTCTATCTCCTTCAGAAAATAATTCTTTCTAATTTCTCCATATTCGGAAGAAA
Organism: Ylistrum balloti; assembly: GCF_031769215.1. Taxonomy (NCBI): domain Eukaryota; kingdom Metazoa; phylum Mollusca; class Bivalvia; order Pectinida; family Pectinidae; genus Ylistrum; species Ylistrum balloti. Next base: position 239,346 of record NW_026781984.1, on the reverse strand, counting down.
TAATGGAATATTTGTGAAACTGGGACCAGGTTATCAAGTCTTTCAGTAGATACAGGTTTTTGCTTTGTAAAGAAAACGTAGAAATATATATGTTTACCCTTGTTTCAAAATAAACAGTTTAATCAACAATGTTGGCAAACAATTCTTAATTTCAGTGATGAAAGTTCTAAAATTCCTCATGTCATTCATTTCAACCTTTCCTATGTTTAACAAGACTTTCTAACATCCATCTTAGAAGAAGTGTTGTAGGATGAAAGTTGTTTTAAGAAAAACTATGCAGGGTTTACCTTGTGGGGGACATGGACTACAGCCTTCGATGGTTTATTGTAAGGTTTAATTAATTTTGGGAGTCCTTTGCGGAATACCACGGGGACAATATACAGGTTTCGGAGAATCAGGAAAAAGTCTTTATTGTGGAAGGTAATTATCTATTCTACTCTTTCTCATATTCGTCATTTCATCCTCCTCCTCTCCTTTTTAAAGTGAAAATTTCCTTGTTTTTACAGGTTATAGGTGAATTTTTGACATCCAGAGATAAATGTCCATCTGTTATAAAGAGCTGGAAGCGACCTCAGATAGCTGATCTTCAGGTAGATATAACAAAGTTTAAATTGGGTTGATAATGTAGTGTTATTGAAAAGGATCATTAAAATATCTGTGGAGAAATAAAATATAGACTTTGGTAGAATTTCTTTATTTCTTGATTATCAAGGTAATGTGTTTTATGTGTGGTTGAATGATTACTATGGAAGGGATATTCCGTACAAGTTAGGATTTTATTGGATACTTTTGAAGAAATCTGTGAAAATCATCTACTTCTATTCTTACGGAAATCATACACCTCAATTTACCATTTAAACAAGCTAGATCGATTTACTACCATTTGAGCAGACCTGAATTCATCAGAACAGGTTTGCATTGTTATAAGCCAAACCAAATGAAATATTTGTGAAAATTATGAAATCAATAGAAAATAAGTCTTATGAATAATGAAGTAATGAAATTATAACTCCAGCAGAAATTTTAGTGAACAGGATACACACTAGTGTATTTACTCTATATACTCTACATAAAATCTAGGATCCAGTGACCTTTCAGTTCCAGATTTCCCTATGCGTTATATTTATATGGCTTGGTTGGGAGTATTCCCACCAAACTGACCACAGGAGAGATAATCTGATTCTAACACTAGTTTTAAAAGTCATTAGAATGAGTTCTTAAAGGTACAGAACAGTCAGAAATTTTACAAGTTGGAGAGCATATTCTTTAAAAATACATTTATAATCACATTTAGTAAATAATTTAATATGATGGACCAGTGTCCTTAGCAGACTTCTTCCAGATTGGTATCAGATACAGGCTCCTTGTGTACAGGTCCAGAAATTCAGCAGACCACAGATGTTCAGTACTGAACTAGTTAAATGAATTTTGTAACAAGTAGGTTTTGTTGCAGCAAAATATTGTTTTATCAAATCAAGGAACTTTTTGGTGTTATACTTCCACAGAACTTTGCCTTGGATAAAATGGAGTGGGTTGTGGAGTATACCCTAGAGAAAGTGTTGCCCTTGGTTACACTTTGGGATATGACATGGATACATAAACAAGGGCATTCGTCAGGAAAAAGTGGACTTCTACAGCCTATAAGGTATTGTTATAAAACTTCAAGGTGTGTCTAAAGTCTTAACATTGTTTATTTTGCAACAATTACGAAACAAGTTATTTTAGCTTATACTAATCATTCTTGTTGGCCTGGATTTATGTGTGGGAGGGGTCTTACTTTGCGAGGAAACTGGAGTAATTAGGGAAAAACCCACTTGGTCAAACAGGTGACCCCTTAACCTTTTCATGTCCATTTGGGAAATGAAACTTCATGGCCATAAAGTTCAGTATAAGCCCAGGTTGTACATGTAATTTTGATTACCTTTAAAGCTGAAGATTGTACTGCTTTCAGGGGCGTAGCTAGCCCAGCAGAAATGTGTATGCCCAGGCGAGGGGTCTGAATTTCATGATTTCAAAAATGTTTTGAATCGTTTTCTGAGACAGTTTTTTTTATTTATTTAACAACAAACTTCAACCCCTGATATTTATTTTGAACCCAAGTTTTGTAATTTTGTCCGACATACTCTATGCACGGATTTTTTTATGTGTAAGCCCGGGCTTTTTCTTTCTATGGAAGCTACGCCCCTGGCTTTTTCTGCAGGCAAATTTTAGTTTAATCAAATATCTAACATTGCCAACAGACTTTGTAGCCTAGCAACAAACTCCTTAAATACAATTAGCTGCTTGGTCTCAAGGAGTGAAGAGTCAGCAGTTAATTCAAAACTTTATTTCGTACACATACAAAATGACCCACACTTGACTAACACCCTTTCTTACCCAACCTGAAAACCCATTTTAAGTAGACAAGATGTGCACCAGCCTAAATTTAATTTTGCTAGGATTTGTAAACATCAAGTATAAACATGATATTCATACAGCGAAATATCCCAATATTTGCAAATATTTACTACTTTTACCACAAGATATTCCAATATTTGCAAATATTTACCACTTTTACAGCGAGATATCCCAATATTTGCAAATATTTACCACTTTTACACTCTTACAGCGAGATATCCCTATATTTGCAAATATTTACCACTTTTACAGTGAGATATCCCTATATTTGCTGATATTTACCACTTTTACAACGAGATATCCCTATATCAGCAAATATTTACCACGTTTACATAGAATTATGTTAAATTTAACTAGTCTGTTCTTGAGCTGAAAGAAAAATGGAATGCCTTACAACATAACCCTACCAGTAGGATAGAAGTTCTTATAACACAATTAGTAGAAGTTTAAGAGTGTGACATTTCAATGACTACACGGTCACCTTCATCAGACAAATGACCAGTGTGGAGTATGCTAGCACTGACATACGTAGTGTACGAGATCTACACAGCCACCTTCATCAGACAAATGACCAGTGTGGAGCGTACTAGCACTGGCATACGTAGTGTACGAGATGGTAAGGAATCAACCAACGTTTTTGGCTGTACTGCAATCATATGAACAGTAAGGTCGAAAATAGTGTGATGAGATGGTAAACATATTATAGGACCAAAAACTACACAAGGTGGTATCACTGTCCTGTAGAACCCTCCACGCTGGTCATCAAAATATTTGCTGCTATTCTTCAAAACACAGAACATTTATATTGCCATTCTTCTGTTATCTAATGCCCCTCCCTATTCCCTTTGTAGCTCTGTCCAACAATTTTTGTTGTCCCTACTTCTTGAAAAGTTCTGAAATTTTTTTAGTAGATTCCCCTTGGTTTGCATTTTGGACTGATAAGAAAGACAAAATGGCTGAATGTTGGCCATCTTGGACTTGACGATAAAAGTATGTTATCACTTATTTACGAGAGTGCTGTAAGATTTTTCTCACATTTCTATGTAGGTTCACATTACCTATAATATTTGCTGCTATTCTTCAAAACACAGAACATTTATATTGCCATTCTTCTGTTATCTAATGCCACTCCCTAATCCCTTTGTAGCTCTGTCCAACAATTTTTGTTGTCCCTACTTCTTGAAAAGTACTGAATTTTTTTTTTAGTAGATTCTCCTTGGTTTGAAATTTGGACTGATAAGAAAGACAAAATGGCTGAATGTTGGCCATCTTGGACTTGACGATAAAAGTATGTTATCACTTATTTACGAGTGCTGTAAGATTTTTCTCACATTTCTATGTAGGTTCACATTACCTATAATATTTTGCTATTCTTCTTTTGGGACTAATCAGAAAAACAAAATGGCTGACAAGTGGCCATCTTGGATTTGACAGTTACCAAATTTTTAAGAGGAATTTCTAAATATCATATAATCAGTAGCAAAGAAGAAGAAAGAAGAGAAAAGTAGGAAAAATATCTCAATTATTTAAAGAATAAAAAGATATCAAATGAAGATGGGCACCAAGATCCCTCTGAGATCTCTTACTAAATTTTACTAACATGCTGAGAATATGTGGAAGTCACATGCCATATTTTATACTTGACCCTAGCTTGTAATTGGTAGATAATAAAGCATGGTGTTGAATACACAAATAAACAGTTCCATTCTGTTATGGAAAACAAGTTATTCTGATCTGGTAGATTAAAATTAATGAAAGGTGGCTTTCAAAATAATGCAAAGTAGAGATATATGTAAATTACTGTTTTCATGCCCCAGCGAGCTTAGATGTGGTTGACATTTACGCCATCGCATCATATCGTAGTACACCCGATTAGATTTGATTATCAGTGGCCAGTGTCAAGGTTAAAGGTCAGCTTTGATCCCTTTTGATATGAAAAGCTTGTGTACATTTTATCTCCAGCATTACCGGCAGATGTAGTTCATATTTTCATTAAAGCATCATACCATCAATGCATAGTGCTGGTAAGACTTTTAAAGTAATCTGCCAAGGTTAGAGGTCAAAGGTCACCAGTGATCAATTTTTGAAAGAAAAACTTGGGTACAAGATATTTCATTAACTCTCTACATAAGTTCATATATACACTATAGCATTACATTGTCAACTTCATGAAAGTGAGATATTCTGATCCACTTGATTTAAAATAAAAAAGGTTGAAAGAAACGCCTGTGTAAAAATTGATTCATTTATATTACTTTATGTGCCCCTAGCATTTAATGGTCGGGGGGGAATATAGTGTTACTCACATTTGTCCATCCGATTGTGTGACATCCAGTTGCATCTCATTCGATAACAATTCTTTGCTTCATATTTACACCATAACATCACATCAGGAATATTTTATCATGGTCTGTTTCAGTCAAAAACATGAGATGAGCAGGTACTCTAAAAAAATTTCATTACTGTCTTGTACTGGTGTTAAGTACAATTCCTGTTTTTGTTTACTTTTGGTTTTTGGTTTTTTTTTCATACTGCCCATTTTTTTTTTCCTTCCACATTTAAGCCACAGAGGTATAAAAGTTGCGCACCTAACTAATGAAGAAAAAGGTGCTGCTCATTATTCGGAAAATACAGTAGATCTTTGTGGTCTTCAGTCAAGTTAAAGGTCATAGATAACCCGTGACCAGTTTTTATAACAAACCAGATGCGATAATGAAATACTATGCCCCCAGTTGGAACAACATTCAAAAGTGGGACCTTAAAACTGTACTGTGTAAGGCATGTGATAATTGATTGCTAACTGTATGAAACACTTTTCATTGTGGTCCTGTTACAAGGAACATACATGCCAAATATGAAAGCCCCTTATGGTGCAATATTTATGACCAATGTTAAAATTGTTCAAATGTAGGTCAAAGGTCGCAGTCAAGGTTACATTACTGTGCAATATTTATGGGCAAGGTTAATGTTGACAACACAGATAAACAAACAGACAGCACAAAAACAATGAGCCCCCAACTTTTGATCCGAGGGCATAAAAATGTATGTACAACATATTTCATTCAGAAACCCCTCTACAGGTTAAGTTCATATTCACACTGTAACGTCACTCCCTCAGCTGAGAAGATTTTGATGGCCATCAGTAAAGGTCGTATGTCATAGGTTATATAGGTTCCTCTGTCCTTTAATGTGTTTGGAACATATAGTGTAACCCATGTTGGACCATTAGGTCCCGTAGTGTTCCATTGTGTCCTATCCCATTCAGAATGTCAACAGCTTCCTTCATATTTTCCATGAACAATAGCACAACATTAAGGTGAGCATCAATCAAGGTCAAAGGTCTCATTATGCAAAGGAGTGGGGTCATTCCTACCGACATTTTCTAGTTCCCCTTTTTTGTGAGAAATCAAATGAGAGCTGACTTGTTTTCAGTTTTTGAAATTTAATTTTTAAAAACATGAATTCACAATACCAATGGAATGAACAACATATCCAGATTATTACATTGTGTATTTCAGGATCGTGAAGTCCAGAACTAGACAAGGTGTCCTGTGTTATGAAGTGGAATGGCACAAACCAGGTATGGGGTGTTAGAACAGTCGTATTCAATCATACATAGAAAATAATTATCAGCTACCTGAGATGGGTTATTGTAGGAGACAGAGGTCACTAGGAAGGGTCAAGGTAGAGGACAAGGGTCATGGGATTAGTTATTTTTGGTAACTGGGATGGGTTATTGGGGAAGACAGGGGTCACTGAGATGGTCACAGAGGTAGACAGGAGTCGATGAAATTGGTTATGGTTGGATACAGAGGTGTGTAAGGTAGGTTATTGTGGGAAACAAGGGTCAATGAGATGGGTTACAGGGCAAGAGAGGGGTCAATGAGATGGGTTATGGGTGGAATCTGGGGTCTGTGAGATAGGTTGTTATTGTAGACAGGGGTCATGGAGATGGGTTACAGGGGAAGAGATAGGTTGTTATAGTAGACAGTGGTCACTGAGATGGGTTATGGGTGGAATCTGGGGTCTGTGAGATAGGTTGTTATAGTAGACAGTGGTCACTGAGATGGGTTATGAGTGGAATCTGGTGTCTGTGAGATAGGTTGCTATAGTAGACAGTGGTCACTGAGATGGGTTATGGGTGGAATCTGGGGTCTGTGAGATAGGTTGTTATAGTAGACAGTGGTCACTGAGATGGGTTATGAGTGGAATCTGGGGTCTGTGAGATAGGTTGTTATAGTAGACAGTGGTCACTGAGATGGGATTATAGTTGGATACAAGGGAAATTAAAAGACAGAATAAACATGTTGCACCTGTTGACAATGACGTCAGAATATTTGATGTTATTATAATTGTTTATGTGATGTTATGTGTCTTAGTACATTATGTTTCTATGATATCACACGATACCTTTCATAATGACAGTGCATGTATACCTGAACATTGCAGAGACAGACACTATCTCTCCTCAGGATGTCTACACCACAGTAGAAACACAAGATCTGTTTTCTAAGTGTTACCCACAGTTTGTCCAACAATATGACGAACAAATGGCAACAAGAAAAACAAAAGGTGAGAAAAAAAATGTTTAATTTTCTTTGGCAATTTTAGTGTTATTTCATAGAATTCTCAATTAGAGTTGCCTCCCTTTAACCACCTATCCTACATTTTGTTCATCACAGCAATTGCCTTGCTACATGAAAATGTGAATTAAAGTCAGATACAGGGTTCCAAACAAGGCCTTTGTATAACAGATAGAATTCAGGTTGTTTATAACAAGTTTCATGCTTAACATGTCCATATCCAGGGCCCACATGTAATAAAATGTTAACTGGATAATGTGTCCCTATTTAGGGCCTACTTGTGATAAAATGTTTACTTGATAACTTGTCCATATGCAGGGTCCACATTTGTCAAGATGTTTCTAGAGAAACATGTCCATATCCAGACTGTAACGAGATCAGAAATCAATGTCTCCACAAACATCTTTATATAGTATTATATTTCAGTCCATATATTGCAAAGGTTAACTGTGCAAATACTTAAGATGAGTTTATGTTTCAAGGTTCAGAGGTCAGTGTCATGATATCTGTTTATAGGAATTGGTCAAACTGATACTTGTATACATGGAAGCCAGGAGATTCATATTTCAAAGACGTATCTGGTTAAAAATGCATGTAAAGCTTAAAAAATCTTCATCATTAATTTCAGGTAAATCCACCAGAAAGAAAAAGGATGTTGAAGAACAGAGTGATTTAGTAAAATATTCTCAGGCACTTGATGATGATTTGTCCCAGGCTGTGAGTAACCTCAGTCTTACCTCTGAGCATAGGAGTCAAGTTAGAAGAATTAAAGAGGGCAATGTCAAGCTCTCAACAGAAGAACAGGGGTACATTAGGGAAGAGATGAAATACAGCAAAGATGCAAAACTTAATGTCTTACATAACATGGATAGCTTCAATGCTATGTTACCAAAACATGTAGGACACAAGGAAAACACAGCTGGGGTCAGAGGTCACATTGAAGCACCACCCATCAAAATAGAAAAGTCCTTAAAAAACAAGGGGAAACTGAAGGTCAAAGCTGAAGAGGTCAAGAAATCAAAGATTAAACTTTCAGACTTCACATCTGATTTGTCACTGAAAATTAGTGGGAACATAGTGGAGAATCACAGGGAGAATGTTTCCAGGGATATGTTGATCAAAACAGGGAAACAAAATATTAGGACAGATAAAAAGATAGGTTCAGGTGTGTCATCACAGGATGTGATGTGTATGGAAGAAGTGAGGACAACTGATGAGGAGTGTAGTGATGATGAAGCACAGGACTACATACCACTGTCTCAGAGAGTTCAGATCAATCTGAAGAAGGCCCTCAGTCAGAAACAGAAAGATTCTGCGAAGGACAATAAAACCAATGTCAAGCCAGCAAATTTAGATGTGTCCAGTTTGTGTACAATGCTTGGCTCTGTCAAGAAAGTGCCAGGTTCACAACAGCTGTCGTCCCAAAGAGAGTTTATGTTATGCCAATCAGATTTAGAAATACAGACAGACACATTTCACAAAGCACACTCAGAAAAACAGACAGACACATTTCACAAAGCATACTCAGAAAAACAGACAGACACATTCCACAATGTACACTCAGAAAAACAGATAGACAGAGTGGGTGGATTTGGGGCTCATTTAACAAAACCTGTTATATCCACAACAGGGGAAATCAGCTCAAAAACAGACAAAGACAGCACAGGGTCTGGTCAGGATTGTACATTAGCAACAGCAAAAACAGACAAAGACAGCTTAGGGTCTGGTCGGTATTGTACATTAGCAACAGCAGAAAACTCAGGCTCAAGTCATATATCGTTAAATATTGAGAAAGTCAAACAGGAAACAAAGAATTCAGTCTCAAGGATGAGTGTCAAAGGCATTTGTAGTGTCAAGTCAAAGAAGGGCATCAAATCTGATAAAGTTCAAAAATTGTGTATGGAGAGCAAGGATCTGCAACCCCGCAAAATCTTGGTAAAAAATGATGAGGACAAGCTATATAGATGTAAAAATCAATGTAAAAGTGATGTCACAACTTCAGCATTAACCGACAAGGAGGATATCTTACAGAACACTGAGGACATCAGGTCTGAAGCCAAGCCAGGAACATGCACTGAGGTCCCTGCAAAAGGAACAAGAAATAACACTCTGAAGTCACATATACCAAGTACAGAACTATACACATATCATAATTCTGTCGGCATAAATGTTGATGACTCAAAAGTGATGACAATACCTTCAAGGTCTGTGGCAACACAAGAAAAGCAAGGTATTGATGCCCTTCAAATCAACGTCCTTGACATCTCACAATTATCACCTCGTGTAAACATTTTAGGGGATCTAGCTAAAAGCCCTAATTGTAGTCAGGATCTTTTCAATGTGACTGAGTTTAGTTGTTTGGAGAAAATTAATTTTACAGTCTCTACACCAAGTTTAACTCATTGCTTATCCAACAATCAAATTACTTCTTGTGATTTATCTGAGCATGAATGCCAGAGTGATACTCCTCCAGTTTGCAACAGGAAACCACTGTACTGTCGTCAGGACAGCTGTCGACCAGTTCTGGTACAGGAAACTCCATGTAGAACAGAGAGACGAGTAAGTTTTCATCATGCTATAATGGACCAGAGGAGTTTCACAACAAGTCCTCAGAGTGTGCTTGTTTATGATGAATCCTTAAATATAACAGGCAGTAATAAAAGCGTTCTGGAATTTGGAAACTTTCAGATTGAATCATCACTCCTGAGAAGTATGGACAGAGGTCACGAAAGCATTGACCAATCACAGGATATCTCGGGTATGGGTGACCTATCACACGATCACTCGGGATTGGTAGGGAATGATGACGCACAAAACCAACATGATGTATTGGGTAATTTTGAAATTCAAAGAAAATCTCCAGTTTCTTGTCTGAAGAAAGGATGTATTCAGTTAGATTCCTCACCTGTGTTATCAGCTGACACAAATTCTAGAGATCAGAAATGGTGTCTAGCTAGCCGTAAACAATACACAAGCAATGCACTTGAAGGTGTTGATAAGGACGGCATTTCCATTTTACATCAACACAAGGAACAGATGCTAAAATTCCATGACAAGGATGGTCATGATTTCCCTGGGTATAACGGTATGGATGGAAGTCTGGGATTCACATTTGTAGGTGATGGTCAAGATGACCATTGTATATCATCTTCAACAAACATGGAGGATGACGACATGAAGTTGTGTGAGTTAATGTCTGTTTCAAATGAGGACAAAATGTCGCACAATTTTGATGTTGTTGAAAAACACAGTAACCAACTGTGTTCTGATATCACAGACAGATCACCTGATTCTAGCTGTTCAGAAACGTCTGAAAATTTGGTTTCAGGACACGTCTGTGAACAGTTGTCTGGCGAGCAGGATAAAGATGGAACGATGAAGAGACGTGATCAAAAATTTGACAAAAAACTGCAAGGAAAAAGGAACATGGTTAGTCATTTGGCCAATATGTCGTCTTCACCAAGTCAGGTAAAGGAACACATGAAAATACTGGACGGAAGGATTGACGACAAAAAAGAGAATAGGAGCTTGGGCAGTGTGTTCCTATCTGACAGCAGCATGGACACAATGGATAGAAGTCTTGGTAATATTATTGATCACTCAGACGTTGTGTTTCTGCCAAGTGAAGTTCTTTCATCGTCTGGTAAGGACTCAGTCCTTCACAAGTCCTCACACAATCAAAGCTGTAAATCTGTGACTGATAGGACTGAACCTGAATTACAAAAAGTGGGTCATGTCTCACCGACAACCAGCAGGATGATCAGTACCAGCACCAAAGACGTGGCTGAACACAGCCCAGTAGCATTGGCGGATCGGCTTCGTGCAAGACTAAGAAAAGCTTCGGACCGTTCTGTCCTCGGGGATATCACAGGTAACCGTCAACGTTTAGGTAAAGTTACCTCTGGTGAACAGGGAAAAATCACCATTGTTATTGACTGAGTATCACAAGCATGACTTCGAATAAATCTGTCGCCAGACATGATGTGCTGTGTACAATACCAATTTCTAAATTTTGTAATGACTGCCAAGATGTTTAGAAAGGAGTATGATAAAAAACGAAATGATTTAAAAGTTGTTAGAGTAGAGCATCTGTGTGTGAAATCGTGAATTAGGAGGGAGTAAATTTTTAAAATAAAATAACAAAGTACATGTATATGTGAATTCGCAGACGAGTTTTTATTTCTAGCTTACCCATTAATATTCTGATTTGAATAATACAGACACCTGTATGTTTGATGAAAAGAAAAACCTAAAAAGACAGGTGATGTGTAAGTTTTGTTTCAGACAATTTCTTTTCTTTGTGGGTCATGAAGCTGGACATATTTGATGCTCGTTAGTTTGCCTGTTGGCTCTGTTGTTGTATACCTTGTTCTCATTTGTGAATGTGACATTACTTACTTGGATTGTTCAAGGTATTTCATGATGGTGTCCTTGTTGAAGCAGAAGAAACTAAGTCTTCCGGAACACCTGTCTTATTCTCCTTTTGTTCATATATTGCCTTAATTTTATGGAAGTTTAGTTTGAATTATGATTATGTTGCCATGTTGGTATTTTCTCGAAGTTTATTTCTCTGAAAGGCTCCTATATTTTTTTAATTGGAACAGTTGGTTTAATACTCCCTACCTGTTAACTATTTGTATTTCTCGGGAAGGTGAGAAACGGACAAGTCCATGCTATCATTGTTATATCCTTGATCAAATTACTTAGTGACCTTACTCCGGATGTTCTGGATGACGTGTGGCGGGCCTCCCTTATGTTGTTTATGATGTAGTCACCAGTTATTATAAGGAAACCCTACCTCGGAACTGATTGATGAGAAGAATACGTTTCCCTTGGTGACTCATTTCCCATGCCTAGATATTTGATAGGTGATCAGCTTGAATTTTCACGTTAGAGGTTAACGCCTTTTTGGGGTCTTTCTCAAATTTACATGCACATATGAAGATTCCCTATGGTCTCTAGTTCCGAATGTCAAATTTTGGAATTCACCGAATTAACAAAATGGCCGAAAACAGAAAAAAACAAGAAAGAAAACAGGAAAAGATGAGATTTATATAGAATGGATAAAGATGGTACAACGGTGGGCGGCACGATCCTTCACGGAGCTGTTGTTGTTTCACTATGCATCATCTCATTGTAGTGCTGTCCCAGTGTGCATTTAGTATTTATTTACATTACAAAGGAAAGTTTAAATAATTTAGATTTTCATATTTTACCATAGAGTGAAAGTCATTCTCTCAATTTATTTATCTCAACGTCACTTTAAACAATATCTGATTAAGGAAAAGTTCTCAAGCAAAGTCTTCAATAAGACTTTATTCAATGTGTCGGTGTCAAAGAGCTTGACGAAAAACTATCTTAACAAGTCTCGACCAAAGGTGTTCCACATGATTGTTGAGCCTCTTGGTCAATTAGTGTCAGGGTTTTTTTTTTCAATACTTTCAAAAAGATGTTTTCACGAAGTCCGTAATCAAGGGGTCTGTTAACATCATTCAGTTACGTCAGAATTATCTTCAATGTTTTAAGTTTTAGAATTCTTAGCTTTGTGGCAACGTCCAACGAGCTGATTCTCAGGACTACACCGGTGTCACACTGCTAGGGGACCAAATCTGTGGATTTCAACCAATATTGACATGGTGGTGGTCGTGTGCAAAGTAATATTACATGTAGGTAGACAGAGGCAGGCCCATTTGACTGTTCCTCAATTTTATGGATGCTAGCTGTGCGGAACAATTGAACCCACAAGCAAAGGTCAATACAACCAGATACAATATTCATTTTGTAAGGTAGCAGATCTGTTTTAGTTTCAGTGATCTCGTGGTGACGTATTATCTTCTTGACTGGTTACATCTGTGAATTGATTACGAGAAAAAAACCTTTCTTTGTGTAAAGGAAGCAATCTTATACACACAGAACATCCGTGAAATACATATGACTAACCCGCTTGTAACAGACAAAAAATGCGAACAGAATACAACATGTAGGCGTACGTTGTCGGGTTGTCTGTGCTGAGCTGAGTTAATATGGCGTTCCGGAGATCTAATACATATCACAGTCAACAAAATCTTAAAAGATATCGACACATTTTAGCTTTATCTTCTACATTTTCAATAGATATTGTATTGAAATGAAAATATCGTGATAAATGGGGGGAAACTGCGAGAAATATTCTCTGAAAGTCTGCCACGCGTCGAACAGCACCGCAGGCTGTAAGTCACGCCATGTGAGACGGGCTTGCAGGAAACTTGTAACTGCTGTTTGAAAGATACGTTTAACATAATGGATTTTTGATCTGTACAAATAGACATGTTTCCCTATCTTCCTGGCCAAACAGTGATATTGCTGTCGTACACGGTTAAATCTTTTCGTACATCTTCGACATTTGTGTGTTCAAGGTTAACACAGATCTGGTATTTGTGCGTTCTGTAGTTTTTGAGGACACCTCCCATTTTCTATATCAGTACAGAGTTGTAAAGAAACAAATTTATACGACACGACCAAAAAAATCATGGATGTCATTGAAGTCGTCTTCTGCTCGTGTCGTGGGCAGCTCATACGGTGTTCGAACTAAAACGAGCTACTAGTTTATAGTGAGCAATGTCGAGTTTAGATTCAAATGAGCAATGTCGAGTTTAATTTAAAGTGAGCAGCGTCGGGTGTAGTTTTAAGTGAGCTATGTCGTGTTTAGATTAAAGTAGCCTATGTCGGGTTTAGTTTAAAATGAGCTATGTCGTGTTTAGTTTAAAGTGAGCAATGTTGGGTTTTGTTTAAAGTGAACTATGTCGTGTTTAGTTTAAAGTGAGCAATGTCGGGTTAAGTTTAAAGTGGACATTGTCGAGTTTAGTTTAAAGTGAGCTATGTCGAGTTTAGTTTAAAGCGAGCTATGTCGTGTTTAGTTTAAAGTGAGCTATGTCGGGTTTAGTTTAAAGTGAGCAATGATTGGTTTAGTTTTAAGTGAGCTATGTCGTGTTTAGTTAAAATGTGAAAAATGTTTTTATCTTAGTGACAAGTATGAAGTGCTGTCACATTGATAACGGTGGTTTTGTGTCTAGTTTAAAGGGAACGGTGTTGTGTCTGGTTAACCATGAACGACGTTATGTCTAGATTACGTTAGAATTGTGTGAATTGTGGGACGGTTGCACTAATACTGAATCAGATAAATTAGAGAAAGCCCAAAGAGAAGCTGCTCGTATTATAACTGGCCTTCCTTCTGATGCACGTATAGAAGATTTACATTTTGAAACTGGTTTAGATACACTTTCGAATCGTCGAAAACGAAGAAAACTTCAACTTTTATTTAAAATGCATAACAAGCTAACTCCAGATTATTTAAACGATCTCTTGCCACCTATTGTTGCAGATAATAACCGATACAATCTTAGAAATAACAATGATTATAGAGTTCCTCTATTTGGGCTTTCTCTCACAAACCTCTCTTTTATACCTTCTACACATCGTAGCTGGAATTTGTTAGATTTCTCTGTACGGTCACTGCCTTCCATAAATTCATTTAAAACCTCACTTACTTTAAATACACAACAATCCCCACCTATCTATTTTAGTTATGGTGAACGGAAGTTAAACATAATACATACTAAACTTAAACACAGTTGTAGTTCCCTTAAATACGATCTTTATCGAGTAAATCTTGCTGAAAATCCAGTTTGCTCCTGTGGACATCCTTGTGAGAATGCCTTTCACTTCTTCTTTGAGTGTCAAACTTTCAGAAATGAAAGACACACTTTGTTTCAAAATCTGGCCGAGTTAGAAGTAGATTTGAATTTAGAGCTTCTTTTATTTGGTAATATTGATCTTTCTGAGGACCTAAACTATTTTGTCTTTACACATGTGCAAAATTTCATTAAATCCAGCAAAAGGTTTTAAAAGATTCTTATACGATGACGTATTTATGTCTGTGTGTGAATGCTTAATATGTATAATTTATGTTTAAGCCTATTTCTTTATAAACATGTATTTGAAAATGTATGTTGGGAGAGGGCTCCAATAAGTTGTAATAACTTGTGCCCAATTCCCTTGTTCAAATTTATTTTGGCAATAAAATATGTTTAAACTAACTAAACTGCGTTAGAGTTGCTGTGTCTAGTAGCGTTGTGTCTGAAGCAACGATAGCAGTGTTGTGTCTAGATAACCGTTAGTGAACTTTTGTCTAGATTACCGTTAGTGATGTTGTGTCTAGATTACCGTTAGCGATGTTGTGTCTAGATAAACGTTAGTGTTGTTGTGTCTAGATTACTGTTAGCGATGTTGAATCTAGATTAACGTTAGTGATGTTGTGTCTAGATTACCGCTAGTGATTTTGTGTCTAGATTAACGTTAGCGCTGTTGTGTCTAGATTACCGTTAGTGTTGTTGTGTCTATATTAACGTTAGTGATGTTGTGTCTAGATTAACGTTAGTGATGTTGTGTCTAGATTAACGTTAGTGATGTTGTGTCTAGATTACTGTTAGTGGTGTTGTGTCTAGATTAACGTTAGTGATGTTGTGTCTATATTAACGTTAGTGATGTTGTGTCTAGATCACCGTTAGTGATGTTGTGTCTAGATTAACGTTAGTGTTGTTGTGTCTAGATAACCGTTAGTGATGTTGTGTCTAGATTACCGCTAGTGACGTTGTGTCTAGATAACCGTTAGTGATGTTGTGTCTAGATTACCGATAGCGATGTTGATATAGATTAACGTTAGTGATGTTGTGTCTAGATCACCGTTAGTGATGTTGTGTCTAGATTAACGTTAGTGTTGTTGTGTCTAGATAACCGTTAGTGATGTTGTGTCTAGATTACCGTTAGTGATGTTGTGTCTAAATTACCGTTAGTGATGTTGTGTCTATATTAACGTTAGTGATATTGTGTCTAGATTAACGTTAGTGTTGTTGTGTCTAGATCACCGTTAGTGATGTTGTGTCTAGATTAACGTTAGTGTTGTTGTGTCTAAATCACCGTTACTGATGTTATGTCTAGATAACCGTTAGTGATGTTGTATCTAGATTACCGTTAGTGATGTTGTGTCTAAATTAACGTTAGTGATATTGTGTCTAGATTAACGTTAGTGTTGTTGTGTCTAGATTAACGTTAGTGATGTTGTGTCTATATTAACGTTAGTGATATTGTGTCTATATTAACGTTAGTGTTGTTGTGTCTAGATTACCGTTAGTGATGTTGTGTCTAGATTTACGTTAGTGATGTTGTGTCTAGATTACTGTTAGTGATGTTGTGTCTAGATTTACGTTAGTGTTGTTGTGTCTAGATCACCGTTAGCGATGTTGTGTCTAGATTAACGTTAGTGATGTTGTGTCTATATTAACGTTAGTGATATTGTGTCTATATTAACGTTAGTGATGTTGTGTCTAGATTAACGTTAGTGTTGTTGTGTCTATATTAACGTTAGTGATGTTGTGTCTATATTAACGTTAGTGATGTTGTGTCTAGATTTACGTTAGTGTTGTTGTGTCTAGATCACCATTGGCGATGTTGTGTCTAGATTAACGTTAGTGATGTTGTGTCTATATTAACGTTAGTGATGTTGTGTCTATATTAACGTTAGTGATTTTGTGTCTAGATTACCGTTAGTGATATTGTGTCTATATTAACGTTAGTGTTATTGTGTCTAGATTAACGTTAGCGATTTTGTGTCTAGATTACCGTTAGTGATGTTGTGTCTAGATTAACGTTAGTGATTTTGTGTCTAGATTAACGTTAGCGATGTTGTGTCTAGATTAACGTTAGTGATGTTGTGTCTAGATTAACGTTAGTGATGTTGTGTCTAGATTACCGTTAGTGATGTTGTGTCTAGATTAACGTTAGTGATTTTGTGTCTAGATTAACGTTAGTGATGTTGTGTCTAGATTAACGTTAGTGATGTTGTGTCTAGATTAACGTTAGTGATGTTGTGTCTAGATTTACGTTAGTGATTTTGTGTCTAGATTAACGTTAGTGATGTTGTGTCTAGATTAACGTTAGTGATGTTGTGTCTAGATTAACGTTAGTGATGTTGTGTCTAGATTAACGTTAGTGATGTTGTGTCTAGATTAACGTTAGTGATGTTGTGTCTAGATTAACGTTAGTGATGTTGTGTCTAGATTAACGTTAGTGATGTTGTGTCTAGATTTACGTTAGTGTTGTTGTGTCTAGATCACCATTAGCGATGTTGTGTCTAGATTAACGTTAGTGATGTTGTGTCTATATTAACGTTAGTGATGTTGTGTCTAGATTAACGTTAGTGATTTTGTGTCTAGATTAACGTTAGCGATGTTGTGTCTAGATTAACGTTAGTGATGTTGTGTCTAGATTAACGTTAGTGATGTTGTGTCTAGATTAACGTTAGCGATGTTGTGTCTAGATTAGATTAACGTTAGTGATGTTGTGTCTAGATTAACGTTAGTGATGTTGTGTCTAGATTAACGTTAGTGATGTTGTGTCTAGATTAACGTTAGTGATGTTGTGTCTATATTAACGTTAGTGATGTTGTGTCTAGATTAACGTTAGTGATTTTGTGTCTAGATTAACGTTAGTGATGTTGTGTCTAGATTAACGTTAGTGATGTTGTGTCTAGATTAACGTTAGTGATATTGTGTCTATATTAACGTTAGTGATGTTGTGTCTAGATTAACGTTAGTGTTGTTGTGTCTAGATCACCATTAGCGATGTTGTGTCTAGATTAACGTTAGTGATGTTGTGTCTATATTAACGTTAGTGATTTTGTGTCTAGATTAACGTTAGTGATGTTGTATCTAGATTAACGTTAGTGATGTTGTATCTAGATTAACGTTAGTGATGTTGTGTCTAGATTAACGTTAGTGATATTGTGTCTAGATTAACGTTAGTGATATTGTGTCTAGATTAACGTTAGTGATATTGTGTCTAGATTAACGTTAGTGATGTTTTGTCTATATTAACGTTAGTGATGTTGTGTCTAGATTAACGTTAGTGATGTTGTGTCTAGATTAACGTTAGCGATGTTGTATCTATATTAAAGCTAGCGACATTGTACTTAGATTGACGCGGGTATTGTATACATACGGTTTAACGCTAGATCGATCGCGCGCTATTGGTTAACTATACAGTGGATGGTGTTAATTGAATGTAAAGGGTTTGAATTTCAAGGTATAGCAACGGTAACGAATAGTTCAAAATTCTCCACATTTTACCTTCGTCATTCTACAATGTAGGACATGAAACAGTCATTTGTTGAATGAACGTGGGCCATTAGAATTATACAGATTCTCTGAGTTCCTCAGTCTGACTTGACTGCTAAACATCAATGAAGGGCAAGGAATGTGGTGCATACGCTGAGCAATTCTACAGTCGTTAACAGGCAACTGTAATTGGTTAAGACGTTTATGACTTTTGAGAAAGTGGCGTATCTTTTAACATTGTTCGTAGCAAACGATATATACAGCACCAGTCGTCGTGTTCTCTAGGGGACCTGTTATTCAATAGTGTTCAATTGCATACTTTTCGAACTACGCGTGCCGAAGTTAAACACAAAAACGTGAAGAAGAAAGCGTTAAGATTTCATTTCAGGATCTAAAGTATGTCTTTTACCGAGTTTCTAGGAACCTGGAGATGGTTCTGTTGCTGAAATGATTTCTTTTTGTCATCACCCTTGTCCTAGGTATCAGAGCACCAGTCAGAGATGGCTTTTGATGAAACGGTCCTGACTTCAATGACGTTTTAGAAACATCTCTGGTTAAAGGTAGGGGTGGTTGTGTTATTTACAACAGGTTATTTATTCAATTCTACTACCCAATGTTCTGTTGGACTTTTTAAAACTTCTATAACATGTCAAAGAATACCCCAAAAAACATGGCCGAGACAAAACGTCTCCCGGAATACCCCCCAAAAACATGTCCAAGACAAGACGTCCGCCGGAATACCCAAAGACATGAAAAAGACAAGACGTCCGCCTGAATACCCAAAGACATGAAAAAGACAAGACGTCCTCCGGAATACCCAAAGACATGACAAAGACAAGACGTCCGCCGGAATACCCAAAGACATGACAAAGACAAGACGTCCACCGGAATACCCAAAGACATGACAAAGACAAGACGTCCGCCGGAATACCCAAAAATGTCAAAGACAAGACGTCCGCTGGAATACCCAAAGACATGAAAAAGACAAGACGTCCTCCGGAATACCCAAAGACATGACAAAGACAAGACGTCCTCCGGAATACCCAAAGACATGTCAAAGACAAGACGTCCGCTGGAATACCCAAAGACATGAAAAAGACAAGACGTCCTCCGGAATACCCAAAGACATGACAAAGACAAGACGTCCTCCGGAATACCCAAAAAGCATGAAGAAGACAAGACGTCCGCCGGAATACCCAAAAATGTCAAAGACAAGACGTCCGCCGGAATACCCAAAAATGTCAAAGACAAGACGTCCGCTGGAATACCCAAAGACATGAAAAAGACAAGACGTCCTCCGGAATACCCAAAGACATGACAAAGACAAGACGTCCTCCGGAATACCCAAAGACATGACAAAGACAAGACGTCCGCCGGAATACCCATAGACATGAGAAAGACAAGACGTCCGCCGGAATACCCAAAGACATGACAAAGACAAGACATCCGCCGGAATACCCAAAGACATGACAAAGACAAGACGTCCGCCGGAATACCCAAAGACATGACAAAGACAAGACGTCCGCCGGAATACCCAAAGACATGAAAAAGACAAGACGTCCCCCGTAATACCCCCCAAAAATGTCAAAGACAAGACGTCCGCCGGAATACCCAAAGACATGACAAAGACAAGACGTCCGCCGGAATACCCAAAGACATGACAAAGACAAGACATCCGCCGGAATACCCAAAGACATGACAAAGACAAGACGTCCGCCGGAATACCCAAAGACATGACAAAGACAAGACGTCCGCCGGAATACCCAAAGACATGACAAAGACAAGACGTCCGCCGGAATACCCAAAGACATGACAAAGACAAGACGTCCGCCGGAATACCCAAAGACATGACAAAGACAAGACGTCCTCCGGAATACCCAAAGACATGACAAGACAAGACGTCCGCCGGAATACCCAAAGACATGACAAAGACAAGACGTCCGCCGGAATACCCAAAGACATGACAAAGACAAGACGTCCGCCGGAATACCCAAAGACATGACAAAGACAAGACGTCCGCCGGAATACCCAAAGACATGACAAAGACAAGACGTCCGCCGGAATACCCAAAGACATGACAAAGACAAGACGTCCGCCGGAATACCCAAAAATGTCAAAGACAAGACGTCCGCCGGAATACCCAAAGACATGAGAAAGACAAGACGTCCGCTGGAATACCCAAAGACATGAAAAAGACAAGACGTCCTCCGGAATACCCATAGACATGACAAAGACAAGACATCCGCCGGAATACCCAAAGACATGACAAAGACAAGACGTCCGCCGGAATACCCAAAGACATGACAAAGACAAGACGTCCGCCTGAATACCCAAAAAGCATGACGAAGACAAGACGTCCGCCTGAATACCCAAAGACATGACAAAGACAAGACGTCCGCCGGAATACCCAAAAATGTCAAAGACAAGACGTCCGCTGGAATACCCAAAGACATGACAAAGACAAGACGTCCTCCGGAATACCCAAAGACATGACAAAGACAAGACGTCCGCCGGAATACCCAAAAATGTCAAAGACAAGACGTCCGCTGGAATACCCAAAGACATGAAAAAGACAAGACGTCCTCCGGAATACCCAAAGACATGACAAAGACAAGACGTCCGCCGGAATACCCAAAGACATGACAAAGACAAGACGTCCGCCTGAATACCCAAAGACATGACAAAGACAAGACGTCCGCCGGAATACCCAAAAATGTCAAAGACAAGACGTCCGCTGGAATACCCAAAGACATGAAAAAGACAAGACGTCCTCCGGAATACCCAAAGACATGACAAAGACAAGACGTCCGTCGGAATACCCATAGACATGACAAAGACAAGACATCCGCCGGAATACCCAAAGACATGACAAAGACAAGACATCCGCCGGAATACCCAAAGACATGACAAAGACAAGACGTCCGCCGGAATACCCATAGACATGACAAAGACAAGACGTCCGCCGGAATACCCAAAGACATGACAAAGACAAGACATCCGCCGGAATACCCAAAGACATGACAAAGACAAGACGTCCGCCGGAATACCCAAAGACATGACAAAGACAAGACGTCCGCCGGAATACCCAAAGACATGAAAAAGACAAGACGTCCGCTGGAATACCCAAAGACATGACAAAGACAAGACGTCCGCCTGAATACCCAAAAATGTCAAAGACAAGAAGTCCGCTGGAATACCCAAAGACATGACAAAGACAAGACATCCGCCGGAATACCCAAAGACATGACAAAGACAAGACGTCCGCCGGAATACCCATAGACATGACAAAGACAAGACGTCCGCCGGAATACCCAAAGACATGACAAAGACAAGACGTCCTCCGGAATACTCAAAGACATGACGAAGACAAGACGTCCGCTGGAATACCCAAAGACATGACAAAGACAAGACATCCGCCGGAATACCCAAAGACATGACAAAGACAAGATATCCTCCGGAATACCCAAAGACATGACAAAGACAAGACGGCCGCCTGAATACCCAAAGACATGACAAAGACAAGACGTCCGCCGGAATAGACGTGTCCCGGACAAAAAATTAGTGACACGTGAATTGTGATATTGAACGGAGTGACACTGACCAATTACTTTGACCACAGAGACACGTGACCAGTAACATTTATTCCATTGACACGTGACTATTAACACAGTGATGTGAGTGACAGACTGTCAGGGTCCCTTTTATCTGCTGCCGCAAACATTCTTTACACGTTGTGAAGCCTCGTGTCTCAATGATTACTACCACGTGTAAGTTGTGACCAGGAATCAACCACAGACAAAAAGATACGTGTACTACATGGATACTTACTATAATTGCGTAATCGAGGTGTAATAGAAACACACTTAACGGCGCGAACCATTCAATCAAAGTGATTCAAGATTCGCCAAGATATACCCCTTATTCATAAGACTATATTGTTCGAACATACCACCGAAATTGTGCCTTTCGTTATATTATTTACGATGACGTTTAGTGTCGTTAGATTTTGTGTCTAGGGTTATGGACGATATCCCGTCGTGATATGACACGCATACGAACATATTTCAAAACAATGTATTTGCAGCGTGTCTGTTCAGATGAATATGGGTATGGGCGACATGTCTTTAACATACAGGTGGGGTATGGGCGACATGTCTTTGACATACAGGTAGGGGTATGGGAGACATGTCTTTGATATACATGTAGAGGTATGGGAGACTTGTCTCTTGACATACATGTAGGGGAATGGGCGACATGTCACTTGACATACAGGTATGGCTATGGGCGACTTGTCTTTGACATACAGGTGGGGTTTGGGCGACATGTCTTTGACATACAGGTGGGGTATGGCGACATGTCTTTGACATACAGGTAGGGGTATGTGCGACATGTCTCTTGGCATACAGGTAGGGATATGGACGACTTGTCTTTGACATACAGGTAGGGGTATGGGCAACATGTCTTTGACATACACGTAGGGGTATGAACGACGTGTCTTTGACATACAGGTAGGGGTATGGACGACGTGTCTTTGACATACAGGTAGGGGTATGGGCAACATGTCTTTGACATACAGGTAGGGGTATGGACGACGTGTCTTTGACATACAGGTAGGGGTATGGGCAACTTGTCTTTGACATACACGTAGGGGTATGGACGACATGTCTTTGAACTGTTTGTAGATATAGGTTTTGTATATCGTACGATCTAGATCGATATCGAGGATGATAAAAATAAATTCCGGGGGCGACTTTTGGTTTTCTACGGGACGAGTTAAATATGATAATGTTGGTATTCCGGGAGAAGAAATGACGATGACATATGAGAGTGGTATTCCAGAAGACTCCCGGTGTTTGAGGTCTTAGCGTATATCCGTTATGTGTAATGAATCTTCAGTCAAGGATCAGCGCTTGGCCAGCGTCACGGACTGCTTCTTGAAAGTAAATTTTCACTGAAAAAAAATAATGAAATATGGAGGCGGCGATTGATCTTGCTTCTAAATCTGTTCTGTCGACTTCAACACTGAATTCAGAATATGTTTTATTTACAGATAAACAATATCTTAGTATGTCTTCCTCCTTTACGGACGATTTCCTCTTCTGATGTTTTTTTAGTGCACGTGTGTAATAACCGTGAAATGCACGCGACTGCCAGGCTAACATGGCAAGGCATGAGCTATATACCTCAGCCACAGACAGGCTATGACAAGTATTTGAAGATGAGTGATTGCTGAGAAGTGAATGTCTAATTTTAACGTCAATAGACCGGAAGTCGGTTGTGGTTTTCAGGAGATGCTTTAAGGCTGGGAAAACGTAGAGGGCGATGAGAGATGTGATGATATTACATAAGACTTGTAAAACCTGCTCGAGATTGATGGCAGTGTTGATTGCCCACTTTAACGTATGATAGAAAATCCTGGCTGATTTGTTTTTAATCATCTTTCTCGCGTTAAAAAACATTGTTTAGTTGTTTACGTGACACGAGAAAAAACGTAAAGTCTATTTATGCGTCCGTCGAAAAAAAATGAATGAACGTATTATGGTATGGCATTGTCCGGACGTCCGTTCGTCTTAAATTTCTATTTCTCCAAACATCTCCTCCCACAGTTTTCAAACTTGCTTGACTAAATCACCAAGACGGGGAATTGTGTTTTACATAGCGGCAGTTTGATACAATTGTATTTGGGAGAGTTACTGCCCCCTTTTTCAGCATTTAACTCTCAGTTTTCAGTCCATTTACTGAAAACTCGTTGAGCATTGATTTATCATCAAAACATATAGTACTGGTTTCCTTCTAGGTATTTGACTGTATATTAGGATTTCCATGTTTGTACTTATAGTTTGGATACAGAAAAACATGAATATGTTTTGGTCATATGGCAGGCGCATATTGTTTTCCCCGCAATAATCTTGTTCGTTTTGTACAAAGTGTTTCTTTTTCCTGTTGGAGACCAGCCGCGCACACGTTACGGTGGATCTCTCTCTGATTTGTTTCAAAAGTAGCCAGATATACTGTATATTGAGCTATCTTCCGTGTGTGTATAGATATCTTCCGCAATATCTAGTCAGTCATTTGTGAACTTACACATTAGTACACTTATTTTTCATTGAACGAACACAAGTGGCTGTGTGCAAATTTTGAAGGCAGCTCATTTTTATCACAATTAGCAAATTATTGATTATCGTTCGACCATGACCGTGCGGTTTGAGGTTGTTTACCATAGAAACAGATAAATTTAGGTTCAGGGTAGATCAAGATGGCGGACGATAGATGGCGGATGGACCTGTGAGAATGAGCGTAATCCAGATAGAATTATTCTATATCAAGGAACGTGTAGACAAAATAGTATAGGATCTCTTATGAGTTTTCTCTAATTCTTGAAAATACCGAAAAATGTGCCCACGAAAATATCTGCTTTTACAGTATGCAAGTGTCACAGGCCAGGAGAAGTCATTATGTGATTCATTAGACAAATGTTTATTTATTGCATGCTCATTCCAATGTTCTATATACAGTGTGATGTATATCACGAGTACTAAGGGCCTGTATGTGTTTACTTCTCCTGACATTTGTGATTTGTGATTCATACCCAAGTACCAGGTGATGTGAGCGGGGTGTACCTCATGTACATTGAGGGAGCAGTCAGTGTTACGAGGGAATGTGGTCAAAGGGAGCATTCAGTGTGTACGTCAATTATTTATAATTAGGAGGAAATGTCACCTTCACGTGCTCGGCATTTTAGGATGACCCGACATATTTTATAAATAAAATACTGCACACATCAAAGCCGGTTTTTTCTGAAGAAGCCCTCTGTTGCCCCAGTACTTACCGACTACATATCACGTGCATTGATCAAATACATACTTGTTTTGTAAGAAGATATAAACATAATAGATAAATCTAGAACTCCCATCTTGGGGACATAAGACGTTATCGGCAGGCGATGTGTGCCATTTCGTTATGCTTCCGTAGATGCATGCACGAGCAATGAGGAGGTGGGACGTAACATAATTGTAGTAACACGTGTTTTAAGGCTAATAAAAGGCTATGTGTCTGCGATGGGTATATTGTCATGCAGACTGTGAGCTATGTACCTACGACATAAAATCTAACATTCAAGATATCTTTAGTCTCTAGATCTGATAACTGGAATTCACCACCGCACGGCAACACAAACGTGTACTGTAGGAAGCTCATATAACGCACATCTCAAATAACTCTGTACATGTGCAAAACACGCAAACTTACTATCTCTACCAACTTGTTTGTAGGTAGTAATGTATAAGAAACAGAAAGCTTCTAAAACAAATTGTTATCCGACAGAAGTATTGTAGCTTTTTTACAGCTGTGAAGAAGTAAAAACAGATAAGGAAGCACTATTTAAGTTGAACACACACAAAAAATATTTCTCCGCGTGCGTAAGTCACAATGTTAACCCTATCAATATTTATGAGACTAATTGTCTTGGCTTCGACTCAAAATTTTAAAAAAAAATGGATGATTTCCGATTTTGGCTTATCAACTGAAGCGGACATGGAAACTCTTTTCCCGCCAAAAATAACTTCCGTCATTTGGTACACCGGGTCGGTTATGAACGAAAAATGGAATAACTGTTTGAATTTTCTTTGTTGCTGAATCCTTTTCTTAACACAGTGATGTTTTGAAATATACCCAGTGGTTCGTTCAAGCATATAAAATTAATGGGGATAATTGGGGTTATATGTTCTATTTTAGATTAACAATTTTGTATAAGTTTGATAACTCGTGTTAGTTTGATAATTTGTGAGCGATCCTGTAACCACTCATCCTTGATACCCTAGGTGTAACAATGACTTCTGCTCTCTGCACCCCTAGTACATGTCGTGGCAAAATTGAAGGCACAAGCTAAGAAATTTACTAGGTTCCAGAAGAAAAAAACCTGACCAATCACAGGCTTATACGCTTCCTTTGAAGATTACAAAAGAGCGACACCCAACTTCAAAGCCATTACAATATACCGTTATGCGACCTGAGATCCGTTTGATTTACATCAAAGGATCAAACTAGTCTTTTCATCTTGTCCACAAGGTGTCGCCCCCATCTAACTTTCAATTTTGCCACGTCATCTTTCAGGGATGCAGAGAGCGGAAGGCATCGTACCCTCTGGAGTATCGAGGATGGTAACCACTGAAAGGGCAATTTCTTCGTTTCAAATAATAAAAAAAAATTATCTCTCTTTGCTCATGAATAGCATTTAGTTGTGTCTTTCCATGTAAAAAAGGTATACACACTTTCATCGAAATTGTTCTACAGTCGACATATGGTAAAACTGAAGGAAATGGTGTGAGAGATCGAGTTTTGAGTCTAGTCAAATTCGGTTGACCAGGACACGATTGCACCAAAAATTATTATGTGTTTTTCATAAAGATTGCTATATTTATGTATTGTCATAGAAAAATGTCCCTGATTTGGATAAAGAAAACATTTCTATTTCCTTATTTCACTGACTTTGAAGTAAAATATCTACCTCATGGATAACAGAGAATAGGAGAAAATATACACCGATCCTCTGACTCTGTACCGACTTATTGAAAATCGGGGTGAACGCAAGTTGCTTACAAAACACTGTTATCTGTTTATTACGGATTCAGATATTCTGAGTGATGTTGTAATCTAGAGTAATGTTATTATTGTATTTGGACGCTTTAAGAATTCCTTATCCTCTTATTGTCAAAATCATCCCATATTGTTGGTTTTTTATAGTTGAGGGGATTCTACATCAAAGTCATCGGGAATCCGCGCCAGTATAAACACTATCAATGTTTGTCTGATTAGGTTTATATTATTACTATGTCTAAATTGTATTACATTTAATACTGGCAATCCGGATATCTGAACACGTCTCCGCATAGGTGTTTATAGCATTCCCATTACGCCATTGTGCGACTAAGATCTGGAACGTCGATCGGACCGGACCATTACGCGCAGGCACGAAATCGGTAAAACACCTTGCGTTGCTGGCACATCATACACGCACAACTTGTTAACTTTTCAACATCTCATTTATTTTATCTCCACAAGTTTCCTCAGAGTCTTCATGCTGAAAATATGTAGAAATCTGTGTTTGGTTTTTTTGGCTAATCATCCAAAAGTTTTTGTCTTCTAAATGCTATTATACTGACAAATTCACTATAGTTACAATCAACGCGCAAAGCTTGCCATGCTTTCATACAAAAAAAGTTCGTATTGTCAAGGTCGTAAAAATGCTTGGAACATATATAGCCACAGCGCACCCATGTAAAAGACTTTGGCAAACATGGACGTGCAGGTGGTCATTTGAAGATAAGTGGCAAAAACCCGTCTGACAAATGAGAATCAAATTGACAGACGACATTAACATCCTACCTTAGTACAAGTCAGAATTTACACAAGGTCGTCCAATTCTGTCTAGGTTGGCTTTAACCTTTTCACGAAATATAAACCTTCACGTTAAAACAATAAGAATATCCACTGGCAATCAAACTCAAATTTGATAACAAGTCGGCTCGCTACTAACAGAAAAGATTTACGTTGGCCCCATTGATTCAAATCAAGAACAAGAAATAGCTGAAAGCCGAAAATGAAAAGTTTTGATTAATCTGATCGTTGTATTCTTTTTAAGTAAAGATTAAAGTTTACAAATGTCTGTTTCGAGAGTAGAAACAACGGATATGTTCAATAGATTTGATTTAAAAGAAGATTACGTCATCAATTAGATGAAAGATTTCAAACCAGTAAGATTTGGTATTTACGTGATTGTGTATACGAATATATTTTATTTTCTTCCCAGCATTTGGAAATCTCTCCTCTCCGTTGCCTAAAGGAAGACAAAAAACAATGGAGTCAGTGAATCATGCATGCCCGCGATTATATCTCACAGACAACGCTAACTCATTAACACCGTGTTGGATACGTCAAGATGTGTTCCTTTTAATATAGCAATGGTTTGGAAAAAGTTCTGTTGTACACTGTGGTGCATTATGTGTTTAAGCATATAGACATTCGCTAGTGCATCATGAGATAAAAAAAATGGGTGCATACGTTCCGATCTTCCGAGATTTTATTGTGGTACAAGTATAAAGAACCCTTCAGATACATTGCTTCTGACGTGTGCTTGTCATGCTAAATACCAATTGTCTACATGGAAATGACTTCCGGCGAGCTATAATTCTTGCCCAATTTATTATAACCGTTTCTTCTGTAAATCACTACCTATCCTTCCTTATTGCGATCTTAATAGGGGGCATCACACCGATATTATATTACCATCGGTCAAGTTTACTTGACACCTGCATAGAGGTTTTGTACATTTAATTTGGGGAAACGTGAATCCTTCACATCATTTCGCGGGTCTTTCATCTATCTATGTAAACTGTATTTTGTCCACATCAGAGAATTGAATGCTCACGGTTTCATCGTTAGGCTGGTACATTACCATTGTCAGCCATGTTGCCGCGAGATGTTTTTTCCTCATTAAAGAGACATCCAGAAACGTAAGATTATTTTTGATAATATTTAGTATTTATCTCCAGCAAGGTGGTGCAATCTATTTCTAAATGTGTGCGATATGAAGCTGGACGTGTCTGATGTTCATTAGTGTGTCTGTTGGTTCTTATTTGGGAAAGTAACATTACTTACTTGGATTAACCAATATATACATGGCCGACGTCGTCGATCGATAAAGCAAAAGACGCTTACCCTTCATGAACATTTGGTCATATCCTGCTCGCACTTTTCCCGGCGTCTCCGTATTATTCCTTTTTCATAGTTTAATTTAAGAAGTTTGGTTCCGTGATGACAGAATAGATCCCCTTAATTTCGAAAATCAAGCGTGTAACACAGCCGATACTTTGTGAGAGTCCAAAATATGTTTTCCTTACTATATAAGACTTTACCGTGTAGCATCCCATCTTTTATATGAAAAGAACAACACAACTCTTAATTTCACTTCATTTTAGAATCTTTTAATGTCTCACACACAAATACACACACACACTATCATTTAGAAATTTCTTTGTCATCTTTGTTCACTCCGGCTTCAATAAAGTTCCTATTTTCCGCCGGAAATAATTGGCTGTGATAACCCGCTGCTGAAATTCGTTTTTTTTTCAGTCGACTGACGTGTGTCTCTCGTCTGGAGATTGACGCCTGATGGGCAGACATGTTACGACGTGTGTACTGTGAGAACACAGAGGGAGAAACATGTATATCCTTATGTCGTTGTGTCATTACTGGCATGGCATCAAAACGCTGTCGTGTAACGTCACACCGAAATATGATAAGGGGACGTAATCTACACAGAATCACTATACAGTACCACAGTGTACCTACCGAAGGTATCAACGACTCACTTATACTAAATGAAACAGGGAAATATTTCAGGACCAGTATTAGCGTCCCTGGTGAGACCGAGAGTACAGCAGGATGGAATATTATAGCGCCCTTAAATGTTTTAAAAAGAATAAAAAGCTTAAGATATTTTAGGTGAAAACGAAAGTTAAAACTGTTGAATAAGATTTAACTCTGGAAATCAGAATTACTTTTTATGGTGATAAAGTAGACGAAGTTTCCCAGAGATTGGTCTATCGATGATAGATTGTGTAGAATTTATAGCAAGTTAATCTTAGCCGTATGTAAATGCCACTTGTAATATACATTGAGATGTTCTGTTTTAAGTGCTTCTCGAGAATGTCATCAGCATAACGTCGGGTTTTCCTATCTAATGCACACGTTACAGCTCCAACTTTTGAATAACGTAAGATTTGTTATGCATCCAAGCACGGCAGGGCATATAATTTTTTTCTATAATAGTAATTCATCTTCCGGTGACGTCGTTGTTTTACTTTATTTGTTTATTTAGATTGCACGACAGTGACGTCGATTTACTGTACACAAAATGACGCCATTTTAGATTGTACATCACGTGACCTTACCTGTACCTTATCTGTACGCCCAGCTATTGACGTTGTTGATTATCTGTACGCCAAGCTCTTTATGTTGTCGATTATCTGTACGCCAAGCTCTTAACGTTGTCGATTATCTGTACGCCAAGCTCTTGACGTTGTCGATTATCTGTACGCCAAGCTCTTAAAGTTGTCGATTATCTGTACGCCAAGCTCTTAACGTTGTCGATTATCTGTACGCCAAGCTATTGACGTTGTCGATTATATGTACGCCAAGCTCTTAACGTTGTCGATTATCTGTACGCCAAGCTCTTGACGTTGTCGATTTACCCTATACGCCATGTGACGGTGTTACCGATCTTGTCTGTACTGACTTGATTACTTGCCTTAATATAATCCTTTTCTGCTAAACTGAAACTAATATGAGCCGAGAACGCCTGTTGGTTAAACATAGGACCAAAACGACGCTGATTGGTCAATACAGTCAACAAATCAGAAGTGACGTGTTTCCCTCTTGTTTACATTGACAACTTATGTCTAACGAGATGGCAACTATAATGAGGAGTGTTTGCTATAATAAATGTATTGAAATCGTTTGAAGACGGTTGATTTCAAACTATTTCTTGCTTGTATCGTTTGAACTAGCCCAAGGTCTCATCGGTGCTCCCAAAATACCGTATACGGCGAACTTCTGCTTGAAACAATCACATTCGGTTTAAATAGTCAATAAACAACTCGAGTTGAAGAGTACTGAACCAGTGCATGTTTGACTAAAAAGTAGCAATCGTAGAACACGTTAGTCCGAATTATTCCAACGTACTATCGATTCGATCCGGATTTGATCAATGACAGAACTCCGCCCTTATATAATGTGTAGGAAATGAGCGATCGAAATCCATATAGTTATTATGGAAAGAAATCTCCATTTTCATATGCATATCGCAGAATGGAGTTCTGACGTTCATCGACCCCAATAGAACCAAAAATCGCCATATTGGAAATGGATATCTCATGGTAAATATAATAAGTAGCCAATGGTTAGTGATAGGACTACGACCTCTACACTTTGCACTTAAAATACCGTTCGACCGTACGCCGGATGGCATTCGTCGTTTGATGTTTCACTGTCTGTCCGGTGATGACGTTGTTTTAATATACGTCCGATAATATGTGTCATTGAATGTTTCACTGTCTGTTCGGTGACGACGTCGTTATAATATACGCCCGGTGACATGTGCTGTGGGATATTTCACTGTCTGTACGGTGACGACGTCGTTATAATATACGTCCGGTGACATGTGCTGGTGGATGTTTCACTGTCTGTCCGGTGACGACGTCGTTCTAATATACGTCCGGTGACGTGTGCCGGTGGATGTTTCACTGTCTGTCCGGTGACGACGTCGTTTTAATATACGTCCGGTGACGTGTGCCGGTGGTTGTTTCACTGTCTGTCCGGTGACGACGTCGTTCTAATATACGTCCGGTGACATGTGCCGGTGGATGTTTCACTGTCTGTCCGGTGACGACGTCGTTCTAATATACGTCCGGTGACATGTGCTGGTGGATGTTTCACTGTCTGTCCGGTGACGACGTCGTTCTAATATACGTCCGGTGACGTGTGCCGGTGGATGTTTCACTGTCTGTCCGGTGACGACGTCGTTTTAATATACGTCCGATGACGTGTGCTGGTGGTTGTTTCACTGTCTGTCCGGTGACGACGTCGTTCTAATATACGTCCGGTGACATGTGCCGGTGGATGTTTCACTGTCTGTCCGGTGACGACGTCGTTCTAATATACGTCCGGTGACATGTGCTGGTGGATGTTTCACTGTCTGTCCGGTGACGACGTAGATCAAATATACGTCCGGTGACGTGTGCCGGTGGATGTTTCACTGTCTGTCCGGTGACGACGTCGTTTTAATATACGTCCGATGACGTGTGCTGGTGGTTGTTTCACTGTCTGTCCGGTGACGACGTCGTTCTAATATACGTCCGGTGACGTGTGCCGGTGGATGTTTCACTGTCTGTCCGGTGACGACGTCGTTCTAATATACGTCCGGTGACATGTGCCGGTGGACGTTTCACTGTCTGTCCAGTGATTACGTCGTTCTGATATACGTCCGGTGATATGTGGGAGATATCCTCATTGCCCAGGCGGTGAGATATACCGTTTTATTTACCGCCAAGTGTCAATATTGTTTTACATAACACAAGGATACGTGTAATTTATCTTAATTCCGATTACCGTGTCCAAATAGGGGCCAAGATGGTAGAGTGGTTAAGGTCTCTGACCGTCTTTATCATTAGCCCTCTACATCTTGGTCGCGGGTTCGAGACCTGCGTGGGGCTGGCACTGGCCGCAGGTCTGTGTTTTTTCTCCGGGAACGCCGGCTTCCCTCCACCAACCGACCGTTACACTGCTTTAAATGACACTGGCTGTTAATGATAATAAACTGCACTACTACATGGAACAGCTGGTATACTACAAAAGAGTTCAACAAGTTCGGCAAGAGCATACGACATGTGATTTTTTTCTTATCTATCAATCGTTTATTCTCTGCGGGAACATTTTTCTAAATCGAGATGACCTGCTTGCATACTTAATACGGATGCCAATAAATTGTCTGCATGCTGTGCCACGCTGGTCTTAGGTGCAGTAGCGCCAGTATGTAATATTAGCGGCGTTGAGAAAAAGTAATAAGTTCCGGATGTACATTTCTCATTCTTGTGGTCAAAACTCTTAGCAACGGTATTTGCAAATGCATGCATTTTTGATGTGTTAGTCGTTGATAGAAGCCTTGTTTTAACCTGTAGGGACTAGAAACTTTGATTATACAAAACATCAGATGCACCTGTAGACTAGTTATATATAGCATAAACAGGCAAAAATGAAACTTCCGCCTACAGGAATTTCCTTACGTCTGAAAAAACAAAAAGAGACTAATTTGACGTTAAAACATCAGATAACAACATTTTGATGTTGTTTTAATGTGTCTTACATTGCAAACATAAATCTTTGATCTTGTGTAGACATGTCTCCGACCTGAAATCATATAGATGTGTCCCTGCCTTTTAAGTATGTCCTCCTCTGACCTTTGCATACGTTGTGATGTGTCTTGCCTTTTCGTCATATCTGTGACCTTTACGTACGTAGACACATCTGTGACCTTTACGTACGTAGACATATCTGTGACCTTTACGTACGTAGACATGACTGTGACCTTGACGTACGTAGACATGACTGTGACCTTTACGTACGTAGACATGTCCCTGACCTTTACATACGTAGACATGACTGTGACCTTTACATACGTAGACATGACTGTGACATTTACGTACGTAGACATGACTGTGACATTGACGTACGTAGACATGACTGTGACCTTTACGTACGTAGACATTTCCCTGACTTTTACATACGTAGACATATCTGTGACCTTTACGTACGTAGACATATCTGTGACCTTTACGTACGTAGACATGACTGTGACCTTTACGTACGTAGACATGACTGTGACCTTTACGTACGTAGACATGACTGTGACCTTTACGTACGTAAACATGACTGTGACCTTTACGTACGTAGAAATGACTGTGACCATTACGTACGTAGACATATCTGTGACCTTTACGTACGTAGACATGACTGTGACCTTTACGTACGTAGAAATGACTGTGACCTTTACGTACGTAGACATATCTGTGACCTTTAGGTACGTAGACATGATTGTGACCTTTACGTAAGTAGACATGTCCCTGACTTTTACATACGTAGACATATCTGTGACCTTTACGTACGTAGACATATCTGTGACCTTTACGTACGTAGACATGACTGTGACCTTTACGTACGTAGACATGACTGTGACCTTTACGTACGTAGACATGACTGTGACCTTTACGTACGTAAACATGACTGTGACCTTTACGTACGTAGAAATGACTGTGACCATTACGTACGTAGACATATCTGTGACCTTTACGTACGTAGACATGACTGTGACCTTTACGTACGTAGAAATGACTGTGACCTTTACGTACGTAGACATATCTGTGACCTTTAGGTACGTAGACATGATTGTGACCTTTACGTAAGTAGACATGTCCCTGACCTTTACATACGTAGACATGTCCCTGACTTTTACATACGTAGACATATCTGTGACCTTTACATACGTAGACATATCTGTGACCTTTACGTACGTAGACATGACTGTGACCTTTACGTACGTAAACATGACTGTGACCTTTACGTACGTAGAAATGACTGTGACCTTTACGTACGTAGACATATATGTGACCTTTACGTACGTAGACATGACTGCGACCTTTACCTACGTAGACATGACTGTGACCTTTACTTACGTAGACATGACTGTAACCTTTACGTACGTAGACATGTCCCTGACCTTTACATACGTAGACATGTCCCTGACTTTTACATACGTAGACATATCTGTGACCTTTACGTACGTAGACATATCTGTGACCTTTACGTACGTAGACATTTCCCTGACTTTTACATACGTAGTGTGACCTTTACGTACGTAGACATATCTGTGACCTTTACGTACGTAGACATGACTTGACCTTTACGTACGTAGACTTGTACCTTTACGTACGTACCTTTACGTACGTAAACATGACTGTGACCTTTACGTACGTAGAAATGACTGTGACCTTTACGTACGTAGACATATCTGTGACCTTTACGTACGTAGACATGACTGTGACCTTTACGTACGTAGACATGACTGTGACCTTTACGTACGTAGACATGATCCTGTGTAGACATGTCTGACCTTTACATACGTAGACATGTCCCTGACTTTTACATACGTAGACATATCTGTGACCTTTACGTACGTAGACATGACATGTCCCTGACCTTTACATACGTAGACATGTCCCTGACTTTTACATACGTAGACATATCTGTGACCTTTACGTACGTAGACATATCTGTGACCTTTACGTACGTAGACATGACTGTGACCTTTACGTACGTAGACATGACTGTGACCTTTACGTACGTAAACATGACTGTGACCTTTACGTACGTAGACATGACTGTGACCATTACGTACGTAGACATATATGTGACCTTTACGTACGTAGACATGACTGTGACCTTTACGTACGTAGAAATGACTGTGACCTTTACGTACGTAGACATATCTGTGACCTTTAGGTACGTAGACATGATTGTGACCTTTACGTAAGTAGACATGTCCCTGACCTTTACATACGTAGACATGTCCCTGACTTTTACATACGTAGACATGACTGTGACCTTTACATACGTAGACATATCTGTGACCTTTACGTACGTAGACATGACTGTGACCTTTACGTACGTAAACATGACTGTGACCTTTACGTACGTAGACATATCTGTGACCTTTACGTACGTAGACATGACTTAGACCTTTACGTACGTAGACATGTCTGTGACCTTTACGTACGTAGACATGTCTGTGACCTTTACGTACTTAGACATGTCCCTGGCCTTTACATACGTAGACATGACTGTGACCTTTACGTACGTAGACATATCTGTGACCCTTACGTACGTAGACATGACTGTGACCTTGACGTACGTAGACATGACTGTGACCTTTACGTACGTAGACATGTGCCTGATCTCTATGTACGTGGATATTGTCTGAATTAACGTACGTTGTCATGTCTCTAACAATTTATTGACTTTTATATAAACATGACATGATAAAAGTATGATTTTCGTGTAAACATGGCCCAGACCTTTGTATAAACAAGGATATGGCCTTTGTGTAGACATGGCCCTGACCTTTATTTAGACATGTCTCTAACCGTCCTGCAGAAAATACGGACATATATATGACCTTTATCTTGTCAATACCTTGAATTTTGTGTAGAAATGTCCCTGATCTTCGTATAGATGTGTTTCTGGCCTTTATGTAGACATGTCCCCGACCTTTGTGTAGATATTCCCCGACCTTTGTATAGACATGTCCCTGACCTTTGTATAGACATGTCCCCGACCTTTGTATAGACATGTCCCTGACCTTTGTATAGACATGTCCCGACCTTTGTATAGACATGTCCCTGACCTTTGTGTAGACACGTCCCTGACCTTTGTGTAGACACGTCCCTGACCTTTGTGTAGACATGTCCCTGACCTTTGTGTAGACATGTCCCTGACCTTTGTATGGACGTGTTTCATACAACTATGTGCATGTTTTTAGTGTCAGGTCGTTAAAACTTTAATTTATAATCACTAGTTTTTCTAACAGGTTACATTATAGTAATGTTTCCGACTAGGAAGTGAACTTTGGCTCACGGAGAATATTCTGTATTACGCTGATAGGTGATGTTTCTTGTAGAAACAACATCCTATTGTTGTCAACAACTGAAACAATATCCTGTTGTTATCGATTCTCCAGATCTTTAAAAATTAAAACAACAGTGCGGATATCTATGGTATCACCCCAGGAGTATATATGGGAAACTTATCTGTTTAGTGGAGGGTGTGATGTAGACATTTGCTAAACTCCAGCGGTGCAAACAGCAGGTCATTTTGTACAGAATGGGAACCTATCCTCTCTCACATCACATAAAATGTGAAATCACAGCAAATAACCTGGTTTAATGGTGATTTCACGATAATGTGTACTTATAGCCTTTTTGTACGCTTTACGTTCGATTGTTATCAGAGAACAAGCTAAATTATATCAAGTCATTTGGGATGAAAGCAGGTGTCCTGTCAGGGGGAAAAAGGGCATCTTCAAACAAGAAATGTCGATGTGCCTGCAAAAGGGTATCGTTGACTTGATATCATATCGTAGTTGTATTGATGTAACTTGCATCTGTGTTTTTCGAACGAAAATTCTAGTCGCCACAACAAGCAACCTTACTCTGCTCACACGCAACGTAGTTATAACCATTGCTATGAATATCCGGAATCGAGTTGTTTTGTATACTACAATTTTGTATTGTATTCTTCCTGTTTGCGATTAATTGTGAGGTTGACACAAACATCAGTTATACCTTGATATGTAAACATGTGTATTTATATCTGGTTTCTTTTCCATCTTCAGAATTCATGTACGTTAACACACTAAAATATGTAAAGAAACATACCAAAGTTCATCACTAATGGTCGATTCTGCACTACAATCAAAAGTCGACCAAATACAGTTCTAAATGTAAGAACAAACTAGTAAACAAAGCAAACTCAGTCAAACTTTTTACATAACAATGGGGAAAAGATATCAATAATTTATACAGAAACCAACAAAAAAAATTTAAAACGGAAATAAAACCAGGCCTTCCGGAAGGGTAAGCGTCTTTTTCTTCTCATCGTTGACGACTGCGCCGTGTGAATCCTGCATAGCATTCTCGATGATAACCAGGCATACCGACACGAATCGTACTCCCTTAACTTCATGTCAGACAAGATGGTCGATTATTTTCCACTGGAATCAAACTGATGATGTATAATTTCCTCTATAACTCTATAACACTCCATCAACCTTCTCCACATTGGTTTGCTGTGCCCGTTACAATGTTTGGGATATATAGCCTCTCTTACCAATTTACGCCGCCTTTGGTCCTGGTATTGGGCATCTGTCTAAAGTGCAGGAGATTTTGTCTCAGACCAGACCAAAGTGAAACCAGCTGCTCTCATCGTCATGTTCAGCTTTAGTAAGGCTGACATTAAGGACTTGTCTGCCGAGGCGACTTGCCATCGTGTCAAGGTCAAGGTGCTTTCGTCCGCAGTTCTTGAGTTATTCCAATAACCATGTGTACATGTGCCGCCTTCATATGACCTAAGATGCCGTGAGGACGAATCATGAATACATCCATAGGTCCGTCTACCAGTCTCTCCCAAGCGTTACGAAAACACTGGTACAGGTTTTAGTTCTACTCGGTCGAATGAACAGGTTTCAACATATTTGTAAAGCGCTTTGGAAGACTAAGACAGACATGTTTTTACTGAAATCAATCAAATAGTTAGCCTTCAGACTCCGATATTTCTATTAGGTAATTCAAAGTGATGTCTATATAACACATTTGCCTTAGATGTATCTAAACACAGGGAGCTTTACAAAAGAATAATTTTATCATGACAGATTTTTTTCATCTCGAGCAACATCAGCATTATATCTTCGGTTCTTGTTTATGCTTTACCTAAAGCATGAATGATTTGAACGAAATCCTTGTTAAATTTTCATCACACAATGCTTATTTCAAGCACACGCTATCTCTCTCGCCGCTTACGTTATCCGCGTTTTGATTCGATAAAATTTCATCTCTCGTCCCGGTGAATACGTGTTCACCAATTTGTCTTGAGATTTGATGATATGAAACAGTCACGATTTCGGGCTCTTCAAATGAATCTGTCTTAAGCCTAAGAATAAGTAATACTGATGAGAGCACTTCTTTCAAAAGATGGAAGTGCTTTGCCAAAGTTTCAGAAGTTTAAAGTTGACAATGTTGGAATCTCACAGGTTACTTGTTGTATTGGTGTGTTACACAATAACATAATAAATGTTTCTACAGAACTTCAAATTAGCACATCTTACGTTTTCGAAGTGATATATACATTAACTCGTTTTCCTTGGCTGCGCATGCAAGTCAGAAATCGATTGGGAAGACATGATATGGGCTATAATATAGACATCCCATCTGAGAGATCACAAAATGTCGTAATATCTGAAGCTTTGTCGAGAGTTTTACCACATTTTGTGGCCTCGAGGGTGAAGTAGTCCAAACTTTACCTCGACATATGAAAGAGTACTTTTCTCCCAATTCTCGTTCTCAAAATAATAGCTTCAGACGTGGACGATGTACTACCAAGGACGCCATATTACACGAAAATCATACCTATGACATAGAAAATGAAATCTCCGTGCCTAGAAAATTCAAACAAAATACAAACAGTCACTGCAAATGATTATTTGTACATGTGTAAATATATTGTATCAGAAGATGACGTCAATTGGGGAAGGGACAAGTCACATTTCTACGCGCGCGTGCCTGTATTCCATGGTAGGGTGTGTAATACAAGAACAGTGAACCTGAGTGTATCGTACTGAATAGACAAGTATCAAACACTTAAAATGGGAGAAAATGACGTCACGTTATGAATTGAAAATAACGAAACGAAATGGCTGCTAATTTTAATCTAAATGTAAACTTCTAAGACTTCGTTCATATCTATAATAAATTATAAATAAATTTTGTGAGGGTACGGAATGACCTCTCCGGTAGAAATTGTTTAAATATAGCCTTATATAATGGGAGACAACTCTGGGTTTACCGTAATGTCTACATTTCATTGTTTGTGTGATACACGTGTTGTATTTTATTACTTTATTTAGAGTTGTGAGAAGACTTGTTTTGAGATGTTAAACTATTATGATACCGGAATCAGTTAGGTTCAAAGCGTCCTGTCTTGCTTGACTCGCCCTCC
The DNA here is from genome assembly GCF_031769215.1 of Ylistrum balloti. NCBI lineage: Eukaryota > Metazoa > Mollusca > Bivalvia > Pectinida > Pectinidae > Ylistrum > Ylistrum balloti. The sequence goes on along the minus strand of NW_026781984.1, from coordinate 199,838 downwards.
TCAAAACGAAGAAGGCAGCAACATTGTAGTGACTGGAAAACGATATCTGGTGGTACATGGAGATAGAGGGATGGAGTACGATATCTGGTGGTACATGGAGATAGAGGGATGGAGTACGATATCTGGTGGTACATGGAGATAGAGGTATGGAGTACGATATCTGATAGTACATGGAGATGGGACAGGTTGACTAAAGACAAGTAGAACAGGTGAACAGACAAGTCGGACAGATGGACGGACAAGTAGAACAAGTGAGTAAAGTTGACAGGTACGACAAGAGACGGATATGCAATAGGCTGCGACAACAACGAGCTGAGAGACCACCAATTACTAGTGGTGTCTGATCAACACCACCAGTGCAACTCGGTTGGACGTCGAAGAAAAACGCTGAAACGCCGAAAGGATAACCACATGATGATAGGACTTGCCAGGACTATTCCAGTGTATTCGCAGTAACACTGCTAGGAGGATTTTTTCACTGCTGCATTATCAAAGGCAGATAACAAAATGCTCAATTCAAGGAGAACGTGTCTGATGAGTTGAAAATAACAATCTACAGCAAGAGAAGACGAGGAGATATGAATATCTAATCTATTAACTTCACTTTTATTTTTGTGTTATTTTCCGTATCTACATCGAAATGTATTTGCGTATGTAAATTTCAAATTTCACCGATATAAATACGCGTCAATGAAGAAATAAAATGAGATAAAAAGATAAAATGAATAAATAAAAGATATAAGTTGTTAAAAATCAATAACAACAAATTCCATAAAATACTAAAAACAAATTACCTGATACACATTGTAAGAACAGCAACGAGTTCATTTCAACAACCATATTATATCGCAAGCAGAAGATGGACGTCGCTTACGCGTCATTGACAACAGAACGACAACAAAATTAGACTGGCGTTTTATTTACTTTTTTGCAAATACAAACCACATATATAATAATATATCTAGATGTCTATCATGTCTCTTTACATTTTTATCATGTTTATATAAAATTTAGGGACGCAATTCAGTTTCACCACAGAGTCGCTTGCCCGAACATTTCAGTCCAAATACTTAAATTTCTTCTAACAATAAGGCTTCTCTTCCAGTCGAGCTTAAAAAAATATAAAAAATTTCGAAACTACACAGTTTTGATGTCGCTCGTTTCTTCTTTATTGTCTTGAAATCCAAGCAGACATCTTAAAATATTTATTCACTTCGGTAAGAAAAAAATTGTGAGTCTGTCGAAAGCTTTCCTGTTTTTTGCTTTATTATTGTTAAAGTGTTGAGATCCTCCGATATACAAGTAAACATGTTGATTTTCATTCACGATAGATATTAAATGCTAGAGGTGTCACGTGTCAATGCAGGTTGGTGTTAGGTGTTATTTTAATGGATGTATTGTGTATTTTGCCATTTTACGACTGTCAGATTTGATCTGCTGGGAAAACAAATGCTCCTTGAATGCCATTAATTGTGTCTAGTTTTTGTTTTGAAGAAACATTCCTTGAAAATCAGAGTCATTTGAATGATTGATGCAAGACTTTACGATGTGTTTGTTTAACAACGTGCGCAAAACATTGTCATGAAGTGCACGCAGGTCAACATAGTATGAACTGACATATTGTAATATGGCCCAGAGTGAACATCGTGAAACTTTAACCAATATTAATGTCTTGAATCAAAGCCGTGAACGTGACATGTAATTGTTTGTTTTAAGTGTACAACTAGATCGGGTGTTTTATATCTGTAACATACGGTAAGACATTGATGTTTCGTAAGAGTTACACACGAGCGGTAATCACTGGTCAATTTATATGTACATGTGTACAAACCTAATAACAACACCCACGTGTACGTAATTATCTGGAACGGGGCGAACCTGCATGCGCGTGTTTACCTATGCGGTGTAGCACGAAACAGAATGCCTCATCAATTTGTTCCGGTGACGTCTCAGCAGGTGGTGAAATCTCCCCTTCACACTTTACATTCGCAGACATCGTGAGGTTTGACGGCACAGGGGTTTTTTTCGAGAAAGGTAGGTGCCATATCAACAGATATATTTTATTCGTACGTCAAGGAATATTTTTAATTAGATAAACTCAAATGTTCTGAATTTATTGAATAAAATATACCAACTTGTTGTAAACAATATGACATATTTCATGTCGTTCAGTACTCGATGTACACAATAAAAGAAATGGAGGGTAGTTTCATTAACGAGACGAATGAATTATAAAATGACGCAGACATGTTTGAAGAACAGAGTAAATAAAACGTTGATGATAATCAGTAATACGATGTTATGTGTGATACAAGCAGACGAGCAGACGATACCTGTAGCGCGTGCGAGGATCCCCCACTCCTGCTGTACGCGGCACGGCGATTGGCTGAGGGGGATCTTTATTTGGGAAGTATCAGTGATGCACAGGGGGATTTCACGTGAGCACCGCCGTCATCCATCTGTTACATATAAGGATAGGGGTTGTGCGATATTAGATTTCTTCGCCTCGCCAGATTGTTCGCATATTTGCAATATCTGCCTTTGGATAGCCTATGGCTGCCTATAGTCGGTGGTAGTCTTGCCGACTGGAGTTGTGTTGTACGATTTGGGTTCCTTTTAGTGTATGGGATTAGAGCCACGTCATAGTTAGGTAAGTAAACAAAATGACATTTAATTCACACATAAACTTCATTGTAAATTCCGAAGAATATTTTCCTTAAAATTTGGTCAATTGATCAAAAGATGACCTGTTCCGGTACATGCAAGTGAAACAGGAAGCTGGTGTGTCGTCTGCTACCGGTACCTAGTAACGAGTGAAGCGGCAGCTGGTGATAATGGCGCGATGATAAACACAACTTGATAGAAAAAATCAGAGATTATGATCAAAACATTTCGACATTTATGATTAAAGCATTTAACGTATGTTTACATCAAATGTTTACATTTATCATCGTAAACGTCAAAGTCAAGCATTGTATTTCGAAACTAAAGTTACAAAATTCAAAAAGCATGCATACTTTTTCATTTTTTGCATGATCTTTAGATGTGTGTGAAGGATTATCAGCTATTCTCCATTAACAAATATTGTCGCTATAAAATCGTCCATTATTCGATACAGAAAACATTGCGTCATATAATGTTCCGTCTCCATTGTAAAATTTTCTGTAGAGTGTCATTTAACATGACGCATTTCACGAACACACACTATCACTACATCTCATATTTCTTTTTCGTAAATGGAATTTAATATTTCGACACCTAGTTTTACGTTCGAAATTTAAATAGTTTATTTTTGGAGTTTACTGTCTCCGTGTTATGGAGCAGATGTTTTGATGTTTCCTGTTCACCAGTATAGCCAACAACAATTCAATATCTAGAATTGCTAGCATTACAAACTTCCGGTTAAAAGCGCTTGGTATACGGAAACTTTGCATATTGAATAAAATGTTAGTTTTTATTTTAAATTGTCACATTCTGATACTTTATAGAAAGGTGGTTGTGACGTCATACAGAAATATTAATTATTTTTGATAATTAAGCAGGTTAAAGATTTTTCGACTTCTTCGAACGACATGATCACAAGGATTAATCACAAAAGCCTCTGTGATATAATTCTTGTTCAAGAAAATTTAATTACTGTTCGATTTAGTCTCAGCAACAAAATACGCCATACTGTGGATTCATTTATTTTCGTTGGGTTCAATTTTCGTTGTTTCTACAAATTAGACAGTTTCGTGGACTCATAAATTCGTGGATTTTTGATTCTGTGGGAAAAAATAAAAACGTTAGAATTTTCTCTTTTTGCTTCCAGTCGAATTTTTTTCTGTTTGTATTAAGGCTATGTTCACAGGAATTAACACTAATGACAAGAATAAAAGAACGTTTTTTTTTCAAGATGGCGTCCTGTGTTTTTATAACGCGTTTACAACAGTCTCGCATTAATATCAAACCACAAATCAGTATATATCCTGGCGTGTAATCAATCGGTAATTATCAGAAACAATTGTTTTCAGTGGATAAACATTGTGTGCTGATCAGTCGGTGTACCGCAGTCATATGAAAACACCACGCGTATCGATGGGACCATGTGTGTAAACAGGTGTGTAAACAAGATCTGCATTATTAATAATTATTGTGAACCTGTAGTCGGATAGAAATACGGATCCAATCTTCATCGACAGGATTCCGATCAAGCCTAGTGTCCACAGTGTCGCTAACGACTGCGATCCCATCATACTTAGCATCACAATGGGTACTTACCCTTTGTTATGTTTAATAATATATAATCATATATCGTTGACACCAATTTAGCGTATCCATGTCGATCAATACCCGACTCCCGACTAATTACGGGGCTTCTGTCATTACCGGTGGACGTTTCCGGTGTCGGCAAAGATTACTTGGTCAAATTTCAAAATTACTTTAGTAAGTAGTTCATATTTCGTTGTGTTTTTAAATTCGTGGATTTGCTCATTCACGAAAACAACGAAAATTGGACCCCCACGAAATAAAATGAATCCACAGTATTTGAATGATATCGACTTGAGTTACAACAATGTAAAGCTATAATATCCTGGAATCCATAGATCTGTCAATCATACTTTTGTCCTGAATATTTTTCAAGTGTGGTACTTATTTCTGCCAAACCTTCTTTTTCTGTCGGTAGTGGTACGTTTTCTGTTAGTACATTTTACGATTGTACCGTCTGTGGTTGTCGTTGGTGTTTACTCCCACCAGGAGGGAGCTCCAGAAGAACTGCCAGCCAATAAAATGGAGTCTTTTATGGTCACTATCTTGTGTAGGTATTCTTTTTTTGTGTTTATCCTCGTGAAAGACTTAGGGAGAAAGCGACTATCATGTGTATTCGAGGTCAGATTGTTTACCATACAGTATAACTGACTCCAACATCAAACCGTAAAGTTAATTTCTAGACGATAAAACGCATTACCGTGAGAGTAGATTGTGTATCAACAAGTCCCGATCACAGTATTCTCGGAGCGAGTGCTATTTACAAACCATCAAACGGCATTCTCTAACGTACACCACCCCCATACTCCCCAAAACAACCTCCTCCCTAACTATCTTATCTATTCTGCTGCTAGCACCCCCCCCCTACAAAAAGGAAGATAAAAAATAACATACACCCCGACGTTCATGACCCCGTGTAAGACAATCTATTGTCTTTATAATAACATGAAAATTCTACCTTATTTGACGAACATGCTTACATTTTCATGGACATAAAATTACTGAAATATAGATTTCAGCACGTTAATTATATAAAACTTTTTTTTATCATTTCCTGAACATAAACAGGTGTTCAATCTTCCAGTCGAGTTTCATTTTCAAAACATCACGAACACAAAAAATAACGGTGTTGACCTTTTAAAAATATCTGTTACCTCAATATAACTGTATATATCCTGTTTATGTTCGACTATACTTGGAAGATGACGTCTAACTAAGGTAGTAGTAATGGTTTTGAAGATCTTGGATGTAAACTCGTCCTGTGGATCTGATAATCGGTAACCCACACAACTACTTCGTGCTGCATTTCCTATAACCTCAAGGTCACACTTCCCAGTACGTATATAGTCTAACACCAACAGACATTAGTGGTGTCTCTTTCCGGATCTTTCACATCAGCAGTTTCTTCTGGTAGGGCCCCAAGAATGTTGGAATAGTCATTATACATCATCTACTTACAGTATCTAGGAGTTGTTAGTACAGGAAATTGTACTGTCAATGTGAAGCGCATAAGTAGTTTCTCTCCGCGTCTAATGGTTTGCTGAGGTTGACTGTGTCTTCTCAGTCATAACTCATCATCTCCGCCATCACGTATATAACAAAGGAAGATATCAGTGCCAGCTTAGGGGGGGGGGGGGGGTAATTGCATTATAAGATTACGTATATTTTTGTACTTTCGATTAGTGCATTACGGGTTTATTACTAAAACACTTTTTGTGTTAGTACACGAGGATTAGCTTTGAGGAAGAAGCTCATGTCATGTTGTCAAGGCCGTCTTATAATCACAAATGTACATGTAACTTCAGCCTGGTCAGGCGTGAAAATATTGTCACCTGTATGTTACCTGAATTTGGGACAGATTCGTGTGTTGTCTTCTCTGATGTAGGTGTTTAAATGTTGTCAAATTCAGCCTCAATAAAATCTTAGGTGTTTTAGTTTGAAACGGAATATTGACGTGATGATGGTTATTTTCAATTTTATATAATCAAATAAGGGCCCAATACAAGTATAATTTGTCTAAATATAACATAAGGTCAAGGTAGTATATCAAGAGTTAAGTAAGGTCAAGGTAGTATATCAAGAGTTCAATAAGGTCAAGGTAGTATATCAAGAGTTAAGTAAGGTCAAGGTAGTATATCAAGAGTTAAGTAAGGTCAAGGTAGTATATCAAGAGTTCAATAAGGTCAAGGTAGTATATCAAGAGTTTAATAAGGTCAAGGTAGTATATCGAGTTCAGTAAGGTCAAAGTAGAATGCTTAGATTTTGATAAGGTCAAGGTCGTTTACCAAGAGTTCAGTAAGGTTAAGATAGCATATGAAGAGCTCACTAAGATCAACATAGCTTAACTATTAAAACTTTGATGATTTAAAGTATTGAATCAAGACATCAGTAAGGTGAAGGCAGTATACCAAATGTTTGTATGCAATAGTGCGCACACTATTATCAATTACCCGTTATCGTCGGGTTACATGGACAAATGAGTTTAGCAATAAACGGGAGAAAAACTACCTATGGAAATGTTCAGTCAGATAAATGGTTATACTCACTAAATTCACTTAGTTAATGTAAAAATACACTTTTGTTTGTATTCCATGCTGGCACGTGTATTTTACGAACGTTCTTTAGTTTGAGGAAAAAAGGACCATTATCTAAGAGTGTCCATTGGAAAGTATTTTGGAGTTAATGAACAAAATGAATCAATTACACCATCCTTGAATTCTGCAGTTCCTTCCAAGAGGAACCTCCGAGCTAACTAATGAGTACAAGTTAAAGAACGGCCGTGACTCTGTGGCCTATATATCAGTCATGATGATTGACTGGGATCCCGGGAGGTGTATAAGGTATAAGAAAATGAAAGTAAAAGATACTATTGGGGTGATGTTTTGACATCGATGTAAGGCGGGAGGGGATGCTATAAGCGTTTAATGGCGAAACTCAATAATTACTCCCGACAGATTTAGGTTTAGTACTAGTTATATGTATGTCAGATGTAGATATCGTATACTAATCAAAAAGCTGTAGATAAGAATTTTCTGATAAATTTCAGTTGTACATTTTGTAAAAGTGATTAGTGTTGGATTAAATGTCAGCACTTTTAAAGTACGAAAGACCTCCATCATTTATAAATTCTACCGCACGTAAAATAAGTACAGTCCATCTTAGAGTATCTCGCTATCCAAACAATTATGATATATTACGGGGTATAAATGCAGTGACTTTTGGAGATTAAGTGTTTATAAATGGTTGGCCGAGAGTGATGTATTGAAGATGAAGTGTTTATAAGATGGTTACACGTGCAGTTACGCGGCACGTGCCGTGCATCAGACCACGCCCGACCAGGTGCAGTAGGGTTACTCTCTCTCTAGTGGTTGACTACCGGCAAACACCTAATAACGATAGCTAGAGATATCATCGGTCAAGGTCGGGCGATCTAAACACTGGAAGGCTTCCTCCTCCTCAAGCGCCCCCTATCCTCCTCCTTCAATGAATACCACTAAATGGATTCAACCCCGAGTTTAGAGCGTGCTTTAGGGACATACGCACCAATTCACACAGAACGATAAACATCTCACATGCAAACGTTTTGTAGACATGGATAACCTGAACACGTGCAACTGCAGTATGACTGCCCTAACTATATTGTTATCTTAGTTTTGTACGTGGTCATTTTATTACGCTAGCACAAAAAATGGTGAAATCTGGCGATTTAAAAAATGCAAAGATACAAAAACTATGTTAAACACTTGTCTAAACATGTATTTGACGTGACGCATGATGCAATTGATGCAAATGGAAAAGCGCCCCCTCGCCCCCCTCGCCCCCCTCGCCCACCCCCCCTCCGATAATTAACCTCCCCACTTTTTTCTTGATTTATTACAGTCATGATGTTTTTCGCACTCGTTAAAATATCTACTCGTTTGAGTTTGCTGATTGTTGACACTGCTAGTGACTTGCATGTCATGTTGAAGTTCATTTGAAAAAGTTAAATATTCAATATTTGTTAAAGTTATTGACTGTTAGGGAAAGTATACCTTCCCAGATTCTGATATTTTTTTCGGCCAACATATTTGATATTCCTCAGTCGTCTCGTACATGTAGGCTTCATGAACTAGGCCGTTATTATCATTGTGGGGTCTTATAGAGACGAAACAGCTGTATACCACAGTTTGATTTACTGTTTTGCCTTACTGGATCTTATTCTATTGAAATGAGCTATTCTCCTACGTCTTTTGTACAGTCCGTTTGTACAAACTAACCTGATAGTCACCTGCCAGACAACGTTCTTTGGATTGTATTACTATCACTATCAGAATAATCTAGCACATCCGTACAAACTTCTAACTGTTTTCTAAACCTGGATACCTCTAACGCAAAACATATCCCTCTCAATAGAATCACTAGCACAAAATATTTCATTCTATTCAATTAAAGAAAAAAATCTGATAAGATTGAGTTAAAGGTCATGATAACTTATAGTCATCATGTTTCGTCCGGCGTCGTGTGCCGTGGCCATGCGTAAAAATTTTATCTAAACGACTTCTTCTCAATAACTGAAAGGCTCAAGGATCTTATATTTGACCTGTAGCGTGCTAGGATGTAGGCCTACCAATTTTGTTAAAATAGATGACCTTTACTCACTTTCAAAAGTCACAGGGGTCAATTGTATTCAAATCTTTTCAATATCAAAAAGACCAAGGGTGCTGATATTAGGTTTGTAGCGTGCAAAAATGCAGGGCTACCACGTTTGTTCGTATGATTGACCTTGACCTTCATGGTCAAACGAGTCAAATGTGTTAAAATCTTTAAACGACTTCTTCTCAATATTGTTCTGAGATCTTAAAGTTTCTTCTTTCAACAAGCAATTGGTCCGGAGTCATGGTATTTGTGTAGTAGCATGTACGAGGAACATGATTCCAAATTTGCGGAAAACGTTTTTATGAACCGACAATACCATCTTCGTAAGCTGTCGAGTATTTGAGAAATTAAAGCCTATTTGGCCTCTTTAATATGGAGGTCTTTATAGTCAGCTGACTGTTAGGGCCTATAATCTGTTGATTAGTGTTTAAAACAGCTGCGGTTTTCGATTGACCGTGAATTCAAACTCAAACATCTGTATCGGTCAAACGTTTTACGATCACGAATGCCAAAATAAATTGAAGTTTCAGTTTTGGTGCCAGAGAACCTTTGAAGGCATATTCATTGTACTAGTGTGATAAGGTAACAGGTCTATGACGTTAAAGCTGATAAAAACCGACGTCGAATCTATTAAGTGTTTTGTTACATATATTATATTGGACGAAGACATTGTTTACCTTTCTATGTAGGTATTCAGTTGCTAGTGTCATAGTTATACATTGACTAACGAATGACAATTTGACTTGACGGCTGATAAAACCCACCATGGACACGCGAGTACAGGATGGCAATTTGACTTGACGGCTTATAAAACCCACCATGGACACGCGAGTACAGGATGGCAATTTGACTTGATGGCTGATAAAACCCACCATGGTCACGCGAGTACAGGATGGCAATTTGACTTGACGGCTGATAAAACCCACCATGGACACGCGAGTACGGGATGGCAATTTGACTTGACGGCTGATAAAACCCACCATGGTCACGCGAGTACAGGATGGCAATTTGACTTGACGGCTGATAAAACGTACCATGTTCACGCGAGTACAGGATGGCAATTTGACTTGACGGCTGATAACCAACCATGGCCACGCGAGTACAGGATGGCAATTTGACTTGACGGCTGATAAAACATACCATGATCACGCGAGTACAGAATGGCAATTTGACTTGACGGCTGATAACCAACCATGGACACGCGAGTACGGGATGGCAATTTGGCTTGACGGCTGATAAAACCTACTATGGTCACGCGAGTACAGGATGGCAATTTGACTTCACGGCTGATAAAACCCACCATGTTCACGCGAGTACAGGATGGCAATTTGACTTGACGGCTGATGAAACCCACCATGGTCGAGCGAGTACAGGATGGCAATATGACTTCACGGCTGATATATGATAACCCTTTACGGGGCCTAATCTCGAAACAATGATTTTCGTTTGATGATATGGTATACCCCACGAAGACTTGATCAGAAAAAAATTCGGACAGCACACAGACGAGCCATCAGCCTTGCAGTATACAGAAATAGAACATTTCTCCAATTAGTTGGAGGACTGCATGGAAAACCAACTGTTTATGTATTGGCTGGATATCAAATAAAAAAATTATTTTGTTGTTCTTACGTAAAAACTTTTATGCAAGTACTGTACGCTGCAAATACCATCCACACAGACAGCCATAAAACCAAAACGAACTTGCATCAAAGACAAACACGTTATGTTGAATGTGCACAAAAATAGTTAAGACTTTGCTTAATACTGTGATCTCTCTACAGATCAGTCGTGGATACCGTCTGTTTGTACCACAGACCTTTCTTGTATTGTTCAAGATTGTATTGTTACTCAATAGGTTTAATGAAGATATATCCCTTACTGTTCCGCGTATTCGACACACAATACAGGGTAACATGAACACACGAATAATTTGGATACCCTCATCATTCCAGGGAGGGGGTTGGGGTTGGTACATACAGTGTTTCTTTCCCGTCACTCCACGTCGCGTCCAGATCCAAATCAATGTCATATGAGAACCTCTCAAGAAATTTGGTTCATATTTGCTCTATATCATCATAACATCATTTTCTACACCTGGTCAAATTCTTCTTTGCATAACACCGGGGGATTTATGTCTACTAGACATTTTCTCATTTTATTACCGTTGCGAATTAAACGCATCATGGATACATTACTAAATCTGTTTTACATCATCTTATTGTTAAACATCCTTGAGACAGAAAATTGGTGCCACTACGTAATTTAGAATGAGAGGAGATCTCTATGTTATTGTGTAGGTGATGACCCAGCCAGCTAGAGGTCCAGGCTGTAATGATTAGCGATGCTAATGAGAGCTGATGTGTAGATTATCTCACTGATAAGTACTTCGTGAGTAAAACACGTGAAGATATGGCCAAGATGATAGGGACCAAGGGATGGAGCTCAGTTTGACATTGTATATGAAGTTTCTTAAAAGAAATTAAGGGAACAAAGCAAGCCGTTCTTGACCATTCGTGATTGGATCGTCATACTTATGCCTATTTTTAGACAATATTTTAACGGAACAACGTGATATTCAAATAATCAGTAATTAGGTGTATGGGGGTTTCATTCCTCAATCGGACGTGAAAACTTGGAAAAAATGCCCGACCTTGTTGAATTTCCCGGATAGATCAAACATATTGGGGCTAATAAGAGTGACGTGTATAACTTGGCTGGTTCTAACCACCCTCTCAGTATGAACTCCCTCTTACGTCTTACAAAAAATTGATTTTCCTTTCCTGTCGGTACCATGGTAGTAATCTCTCCACACTCCTGCGTATCAATAGGTATCTACCCATTTTCACGTCGGTACAACAGCAATTATTTCTCGTTTTACTTCTTTGTCGTCGTAATTATCACTCCTACATTAGTCATTACCTCTACAGTTATTATCTCCCCCTACATTAGTTATTCCCCCTACAGTTATTATCTCCCCTACATTAGTTATCCCCCCTACAGTAATTATCTCCCCCTACATTAGTTATCCCCCAACAGTTATTATCTCCCCCTACATTAATTATCTCCCAGTTCATTAGTTATCCCCCTACATTAATTATCTCCCCCTACATTAGTTATCCCCCTACAGTTATTATCTCCCCCTACATTAGTTATTCCCCCTACAGTAATTATCTCCCCCTACATTAGTTATCCCTCCTACATTAATTATCTCCCCCTACATTAGTTATTCCCCCTACAGTTATTATCTCCCCCTACATTAGTTATTCCCCCTACATTAATTATCTCCCCCATACAGTAATTATTACATTAGTTATTCCCCCTACATTAGTTATTATTATCACCCCTACATTACTTATCCCCCCTCTACATTAATTATCACCCCCTACATTAATTATCCCCTACATTAATTATATCTCCCTCTACATTAGTTATTCCCCCTACAGTAATTATCTCAACCTACATTAGTTATTCCCCCTACAGTAATTATCTCCCCTACATTAGTTATTCCCCCTACAGTAATTATCTCCCCCTACATTAGTTATCCCCCCTACAGTAATTATCTCTCCCTACATTTTTTTGAATGTTTCCCTTCTCTGAAGTGTGTCACAAAAGTTGACACCCCATTCCCGTCTGATTGTGGAAAATAAGTCTCTCCTTTAGACTTTTTGATAATCGTTTCCTGTTTCCGTGTAGTAATATCTCCGGATTTGTACAGTATTATGAAGTGGGAAGTACATTGATGCAGAAAACGATAGTTGACTGGTAATATAAGCTTATAAGTATTCTGACACTGAGCAGCAACCAGAATGCCTTCCTGTAAAGATATGGGATAACCATGTGTATACCCTCCAAACGAACAGCTTCGTAGCATAGTTTTATCAAACGTTGTAGAACTATCTGATAATTTCACCAAAGCGAACTCCGATAACTATCAAATGTAACTCAAAAGCTGTTAGAACAAAAATCTTGGTCCAAAAACCCTCTCTGATTTGGTGATTACCAGCGACGGAGATAGTAAGCCTAAGATATTATCCTTAAAATCATTCCCCCTTTCAAGAAGAGCTCGGCTGGATTATGTCTTCTCATGGTGCATGTCTGCCATCGCCATGCCCTTGTACAACTGTTGCGATATGTTTGGTAATTAACACACCTGCCCGACAGAGGGCGCTCAAAAACAACGGCTGGTATGTGCAGTGTGCCAAGCAAATGGTGCTTTTATAAGAAAGCTGACTCAAATTCTGTGAGAAGATTAATGGAGCTTTATAAGAGGAAATAGATTTTATTTTACCTGCAATGTTTAGGCTGGTCGTTGAGAATACTCTCACATTCTGTAACTGATTACTTCATTGGCTTTATTCGTCAGTTTATCACCGTATCCTAGGCAACAGATTTAAACAAAGTTTCGCGATGTCTTTTTTTGACCGGGACGTCATTAATAAACGATGACGTAATCTTACGCATACGTCCTAACACTGCCATGTAATACACGTGTGTCAGTTTTCGACATAGCACAGCGTCGAAAACGATAATTGACATTTTGACAACTTGTTAACTCTTTTTGCCTTATTTAATTGACGTCTTATTTTCTTACGTCCCTGACTTGCCATCTCCTTAGGTAAGAGGTTCACTTCGAGTCTTCAAATTTTAACATATGACGTAATCATACGATCTTTTAGAGTATATTTAGTCGTGTGACGTATTGATGTAGACACTTCTGGCATGGAATCATATCACGTGCAGGGGAAAACTCGTACCTACGTCTTGTTAAATCAACAGTTACATGAGCTAGCTTATCAGCACTCGGTGTCTTCGAGGTAAATTTTGATGTCAGATATATGCTGACTCGGCAGTTTGTACTAAATGCATTCTGACGTGTATGTACGCTCGTGCAATAGTAACAACAGTATGGCATTCTCTGATTGACCGGGCAGTTTTGTATACAATGTATCAATGTTATCTAGGTCCGATTTGAAGACCTAGTATTTGAGAATTTTTACGATATAACCAAATCACTTCTAACATCTTCTCTCTGGAAACAATCGCCATTTCAGCGCGTTTCAAGTGGCACTTTACTTTTTTCTACACCAGTACAAAGTGTCTCATATTGGGATTAACGAAACCTGGTGTGTTTACATGTAAATTACAAAAGTGGGGGATTTTGTCTATCTGTAGCACATGAAGATGTTGTAATGCCTGTTTGTACCTTTAACTTATGAACTCTTAAAGTGATTTGTTTTTAATGAACTTCCCGTTTGTAATGGTGCACGTAATGAACTATTGAAGATGCAATAGGATGTGTGCATGCTCTGCCACTCACTGACTTTTAATTAGCATCAAGTAAGACAACCACTCTGTTGTCGGTGACAGGATAATATCTCGAGTTGAATTCCTAGCAAAGCCCATAATACTACGAGGTCACCCAAATCACCCTAAGGAGGTTCAGATGGCGCAGAGGGTAGTTGTCTCGTACACAAGAACCATGTTCGGTTGGGCATTTCGAGCCTCTATCGAGTTACATCCGGAAGTCCTGTCAGTGTTTTTACCTGGCAAACATGCAAGCGTGCGAGTTATGAGTTAGTGTTGGCGTTCGTGTGCGCAGGAGTGTGTCAGCCTCCGGTGTAAACAGCTGATAATTATGATGAAAAACAAGCATATCACATTCAAGATATTTTTGCTTATAATAAGTTTTTGAATATCTCGGATTCCGGTTATCAGTGCAGAAAACAGAAAACAAATCATGACCACGGCAAAAGTGCAGGAAGTCGCTTGGGACGTAAAAGAACCCAAGAGTGAATATTCTCTGTGTATCTCGTTTGCTAAACGTTTGCTATTGAGTCGATTAGAGGGGGTAGCGCGCGTGTTACCGATGAAGTGGGTGATGGGAGGGGAGGGGGGAGGGAGGTTGTCGTTTCCCGCTGGTTATTGCACGAGTCTGTTAATAAATACCTCGACGGAGGACTGGGGCCACATAGGTAGATTGTAACCCGTTCTGTTCTTAGTACCCCTCCCCGCCTTACCAATACTGAGGTGTATACACAAACCTCTGTTATGAGTGCGTGGTGTCTCTCATTACTAAGAACTGTAAATGAAACGAAAAGTCTTGATAATTTGTACAACTTATTGATTTCGAGATGGCCTTTCTATATAACTTATCTTGGTGAGTGATATACCCCCTTTGCAGCAGAATTTCGTACACGAGAGAGGGAGGAAGGGAGGGGGGGTAGTAATACACATTTTATGTCGAAATGCCATGAAGCAACGATATGGATTGATAAATTATGATTCATTGACCGACTTCCATATTGACGTCAGACGGTATGAAGAAAATAAAAGCTACATTTTTAAATAATCTTTCACAAATAAGCAGCAAAGTGCGTTTTTCTGTTTTCTTCTTTGTTTACGTCTGGTAGAATCCAAGTTACGGCGTTAGAATGTGATCTTCATATATCCAGTTGTTTTGTGTCTATAGGAAAACACACAATTTGTATTTATGAATATAAGTCTTCACAGTATATTGTTTGTTCTGAAAATAACATGTTTGCTATACTCCAGTGTATTAAACGTGCTTTCTTTCAAACACATATCATATTAACTTATTTTCCCTAACAGTCTCACACGAGGATCAGTAATTGGAAAATACATACGAGATCAAAGCGTCGATAAGAATAAGATTGTAGTTTGATGATGCGCATGTCAGTTAATAAGACAGGTTTGGTTCACCAGTTTCCGGGGGCTAAATCTCCTTTGTGATGTGAGATTTAAGATTTGATGTACTGATTGGTCTCTCAGACCTCGCAACAATTAAATACACGTTTAATTGGTTTGAATACAACTATTCCCATCCAAGAATAGACTACAAAAACCATGGGAACAGATTCATATATATTTTGATTCCGGATGATTCTTGTTTGGTCTGTTTTGGGCAAAGAACTTCTCTGAAATCGAGAAACAAGGTCAAAGGCCCGTGTATTCGGATGAACTCGGTAACAACCGTAAATGTTATCAAAAGAATTACAAAAGTGGTTTGTTAAATCTAGCACCACCTAGCTACAGTAAATAGCAAAATGATAGAATATTTAATAAAAGAATATTTTCCAAGAAGGACCAGTGTGAAGACAAAATAAGAGTATAGCATTATGTTCGGCATACAGTGTATTTTTTTCCGACCACAACATTAACACCAATATCATCTATATATGCACTTAAAAGTCCTACTTTCTTGAGGGTTGTAGTAAAAAAGTATTCTTATATGGCTGTGGTAACGCACTCGCCTTTTACCTCGACGTCCTGGGTTCGATTCCTGGAAAGGATGTCATATGGAAAAGGTATGGGGTCGCCTGCCCGACCACGTGGGTTTTCCCGGGTACTCCGGTTTCCGCCATCCGGGGCAATACAAGTGATTTATATAAGTTGGAAAAACTTGTTTGCGATTGTTGTAAAATAAAGAAAATTTGATTGGAAAAAAATGAATTGGGAACTGAGGATAATGTACCACGTGGTAATAATTTGTGCGATAGATAAGCATTGTTTACCATGGACAACAGTTCTATTACCTAGCTAAAAATCTGGATATTTTACCTCCCAAAATTGTTTCTATGTTTTGATAGTATGCCATGCTTTCTCCGCCTCTTTCTACGAAAATTTGTGATGAGAGCTGTGCCCTTGGAAGCTGATCTGTCGACGTCTCGTCTCTCGCACTGTATTACGTTCACATCCAAATGCTTTGGTGGAGTTTTTGTCAAAGAACATCTGTATGTTACGGGCTATGTTTCCTCAATGCGCAGGAGCACCTGTGTTGTCAGTTTACAATGTCTGATGACTAAATTTCTTGCCTGAGTAATACATTACGGTTATACATCGTTATGTCGTTAGTACGAACACCAAATACACTGTAATATCATTAATTGCAACACCAAACATATCGCAATGTTGTTCGTCCGAATCCCCGGAACACCGGAAAAATCAGCTGTCCGGATACATGAAAGCCTGTATTAAGTTATTGACCAAACTACGATGTAAATACATACATTCCAGCATTTTAATCTTACAAATGCGTTTTTTTCTTGAGTTTATTCGGAGAAAGTAATGTGTCTGGAATAACGAGATTTCCGGACTAGGATTTCTAACGAGAACTTGTCTTTGGCCTTGGCGCTATCATACATGGATGTATTGTAAACAATTATTGATAATCAGACCACGTGCGCATTGCATACATAACACATAGTGATTCCGACAGAATATTAACAAATTTCTTACGTAAACACTATAGAGGTTATTGTAAATGTACGTCACGTGATTTCCAAGGCCGTTAGAAACGTGTTACTTCTGTTGATTTTGGATACCACTTTGTACTTCATTCAATTAATGGCGGACTAATGCCTTGTGAAATCACCGTTCGATTGCTGTAAGGGCTGGGGTTGAATTAGGAAAGAGTGGGTAACTCTCGAGAGCGTTTCATTTTATTCGCATGCAATCTGGAACTCATTGGATTTTATTTGTATTTCTGGTAACACTCTCGGGTCTTTACAATATATCGTAGTATCGACATTTAAGTATTAAAAGGTTAGTTCACATACTTCCTGAAGTCGGTGGTTCTCTCACACCGTACTCAGACTTTTGTTGGAAATGTGCCTATAATCGAATGCATCACTACTGTACAGAAGGAGTAATGCGCGTGCATTACATACTAAGGTTTGCCCCGGCTGACGCTGATAGGCATACGGAATGTCTTGCATGGCCATCGAGTCTAATGCATGACAAATCGTGCTCGTGCAAACAAGCGAATGACAATAAATGCACATGGACCTGGGGGATATTTACACGTGCATGTGCGTCATATCATCACAATATAATGTAATCGACTTTCTGTTTCACGCCATAAGATCACCCCGGGACACTATATATATATTTATCTCGAACCTGATGATGGAATGGGCGTTTGATTAACACTGATAGGAAAATATGTAGCGGTAATCATTGCTTTGTGTGACAAAATAACTTATCATTGTACATTCTCTGTAATTGATTTCATTCTTGTTTTGTGTGCAAGATTAATCCAGACGAAATGGAAAGAAAAAAAACCAACAACGACGTCAACACTTGGTATCATGAATTATCAGCCTTTAATACACGTGTAAGATAGTCCCCACAACATCAGTCATACTGCGACTGAACATTGTATGCTACAACATACAATTGCACAAACCACACTTCAGCTTCAATTAAACCCATTGACAAAATTGCGCAACGTCAAAATAAAAGGTTCATGTACCATAGTGTTGGTTGTTAGCTTGAGTAGTAAAAGTATCATAAATGACATGTAGCGCTTGACGATTGTGACGTCAGAATTGTGGGCTTAGAAACTTGATAACTTGATGAACTTTCTATAATGAACAATTCATTTTAGTTCAAATCATGGTAAAACCAGCAAAACTAAGGGTTTAAATTTAAATACTGGAATGATCTTATTAAAGTATTTATAGTCGCTGCAAATGATATTGTTTTGCAGGCAATCATCGCGCACCTGCGCAACATGGCGTGTTTGCATGCCAATCTGTGACGATGTGTTTATGTTACAATTACAAAAAATGTCCTGACAAAATAAGAAACATGTATCACGGCTGTAGACACAGCTGTCAGTATCGAATCTTTCTGTAGACACAGCTGTCAGTATCGAATCTTTCTGTAGACACAGCTGTCAGTACCGAATCTTTCTGTAGACACAGCTGTCAGTATCGAATCTTTCTGTAGACACAGTTGTCAGTATCGAATTTTTCTGTAGACACAGCTGTCAGTATCGAATCTTTCTGTAGACACAGCTGTCAGTATCGAATCTTTCTGTAGACACAGCTGTCAGTGTCGAATCTTTCTGTAGACACAGCTGTCAGTATCGAATCTTTCTGTAGACACAGTTGTCAGTATCGAATTTTTCTGTAGACACAGCTGTCAGTATCGAATCTTTCTGTAGATACAGCTGTCAGTATCGAATCTTTCTGTAGACACAGCTGTCAGTATAGAATCTTTCTGTAGACACAGCTGTCAGTATCGAATCTTTCTGTAAACATAGGTTATAAATATCGACTATTTTTGTAGACACAACTGTAAGTATATATTTTTTCTGTAGACACAGCTGTAAATATCGACTTGTTACAGCTACATATATATTTACAGTGCAAACTTGTTCTGTTGATATCAGGACTGTCTAGTTCTGTAGACACAGCTATCAGGACTGTCTAGTTCTGTTGACACAGCTATCAGGACTGTCTAGTTCAGGAAACACAGCTATCAGTACTCACTAGTTCTGTAGACACAACTACAGTGCATCAGGACTGAATACTTGGGTAGACACAGATATCAGGACTTACTAGTTCTGTAGACACAACTACAGTGCATCAGGACTGAATACTTCGGTAGACACAGATATAAGTACTGACTAGACATGTTCATTATTTAGACTGTTTTGGTAGACACCATATAGTATTTTATATATCAAAGCAATGATTGCAGTAAACGAGTTATATTCTAATGGTTATATTTCCGATACTTAATACGTTTGTTCTGTCAGACAAGGTATTCTGACCTCAAAATGAGAGTAGGACCAAAGTGAACAGCGCTATCTAGATATCTTCTGGATGGGCTGATGGATTGAAATTCCAACGTATAGTTTCCAATTTACCTATACCAGAGACGTGCCTCCACCCAAGAAACAAAAAATCACTTAAACCCAAGAGACAAAATATCACATTCGATGGTCATCTAATAACAGTCACTTTTGTCCCGTACATCAAGTACTGTTTCTTCATAAATACCAATTGGTGCCCCATCTTCAAAGGATAACACCACTTAGAAGGAAGAATACATTCCTCGCGTGAGTAATTACAAGTAGTGCGTGCCAGGACCAACCACTGGTAGTGGTTACTGACTAGGGACATTACCTAACAACCACACGAATGTTCTTTCTGGGTTAAGATCGTGCATCTGTTTATGCATGTGCCTACACGATAAGTACAGTGCATACTAGGTTTGTGGTCTTTGTTGCTTTGTTTCAAAGATTACCGACAAAAAAATGTCAAGAAACGAGATATGTTGTTTAGAGAGTAGTACTAATTACCGCGGCGAACATTTCGCATAGTAATCATAGGAATATTACATCTCCACGGATGTGATTGACAAGTCGATTATTCTGCTGATGTACAGTAATTGATTTAGAATATACAGATCTTTTTTGCCTTTTCCGATCTTACACGGGACTCGAAATGATTTATAGCCCGATGGATGCTTTTGTGCGGGGATTATATAACCTAAGTAATTGATGAAACATGTGGGGTACACTACTTCAGTAGTACGAAAGCCTAGAAGGTAGATAAAGCTACATGCAATCCGAAAGTGTTGTACAAGTGGGTCGTACAACACTAATGAAAAACCGGTCCATCATTCCTCGTGATTGATCTGACAATCCAGCTCCCCGTAGAGTTGTATCTCCAAAAGCGTCCTTCACAATCAACGATGTACTGATAATGTTGTACGGACGCCTCATACAAGTATACTTTCCCCCCACACATACCTATATGGCACGTGTTCAGTGTTAATTACTAGAGCGGCAACGCTACAATTTTGACGGAAATATACTTTTAATTATTATAGTAGGGAATGAGTGCAGTCGCAATATTTTCCAGATCAAGTTCTTTCTTTAAGAGTTTTATCACAATATCTTGTATCTACTGTAAAAATCTGATATTTTGTGGGGCTTATTTTTCAAGTTCTTTAAAGCAACTATTTCGTGCACACTTATCTCGTGGCTAAATACAGCTAATTTTCTTATACTAATTCTTCTCTTTGTGGACATTTTAATTCGTTGATAAAAAGAGTACCCACGAAATGACCGAAAATAAACCCCCACGAAAATGAATATTTCAGAGTATATGCGATATATATAAAAGTAACATTTATATTTAAAACGATTTCCGACACCATTCGTAATCCTTTACAGTGATAGATCTTGTTAATTGGTGTGTGTAGCCAGCAATAGTTGGTTTAGTACTCTGATACTCCGTCAGCCGACATCCAAGTAAACACACCAATGTACGGTAAAACCAAAATTGGATTAAGGTACATACCATGAGAATCTAGGGTTGATTGGTGGTCATTTGTCGGTGAAAGTGAAAATGGTCAAAGCATTAAAGGTATAGAATTAAAAATGTAAATGCTTGTCGAGAAGGTAAGACAGTTACCTTTTGGCAGTTTGTTTATTCTTTGCGTGTGTGCAGTTGAATTTTGTTGATGTGATTTTCTGAAACATCGTAGTTACACTTTGCGTGGTTCTGTCGTTGTCATCCCAATTCTCTCAAACGTCCTATAGATTATCTCAACGACATCGATAAGGTATTATCGTTCAGCATTGGTTCATTGATTTGAGGTTTTACAGAAATCGTGATCCCCACTGATCTGGACGTCTTCCCCTGTGGGTATCCATGTGTTAGACCCGTCAATGTTACATGTTTGACCAGACAGTACCCCCACCCCCCGCGGCTGCTGGTAATGGATCTGTCCAATAGTCCAGTTTATATATAGATTTACATGTGTATGTACGTATAACCAAATTCCTGACTATCTTCGAAGGTACGATAGGCATCTTTCGCTGCTGTAAATAACGTGTTTTGGTGTTTAGTAGTGGGTATTGGTACACGCTTGGAACCAGAACTAGGTGGAAACGGATACAGGGTTATAAAAGAACAACTGTGCCGTTCTGACGTTACCAGCTATTTGGTATTTTGCTAGATACTACAGCGTGTCGCGAAAATCAGGGTGGATGCATTTCCAACCTTTTTAGCACTGCAAACGACATTGAAGTCAGACGTTAGACGGTACAAATTTAGTTTTACGAGTTGTCTAGGCAAGGCTGACGACACAATGTTGCAATTTTGTCGCAAGGCAGATGAAGTTTTCAATTATTCTTTGCCCCAATCAGCTTTATTGTCATTCTTATTTGTATTTTCTTTTATAATACCATTACGCTGAATAATGATTTTGTTTATTGTTTGTTACAGGTAGAGGGTGAAGATGGGGGTTGGTGACGATATTGCACCACGGTTCACACAGAAGCCAGTCCTGAAACAGGAAGATGGCGGGAAACGACTTGTGTTTCAATGTACGCTGGAGGCATCTCCGAAACCAAGCATACAATGGTTCCAAGGAACAACACCAGTTCCGGAATCCGACAGAATTCGCATGCGCGTGGAATCCGCCGGCGGAAGTAAATACAATATTATGATGGATATAATTGGTGTCACGCAAGCCGATGCAGGAGCTTATAAAGTTGTGGCTAAAAACAAACTCGGAGAGGTATCAGCTTCAATCAATCTAAACTTTGGTGGTAAGTTTCTTGTTTGGGTGTATATTAATATATCATATTCCCGGAAATTCACGCAGTCATTACAAAAAGGGCAATCATGTTAACTTTTCATGTTATTGGTCACACTTATCGATAGGTTTGTCACAAATAGATTTTAACAAGTGGAAATCGCAGTTTTCTGTTTTATAACGGATTCCATACGGTTGCGGACACATTTTCTGGAGACGAGAAGGATATATAATAACGTATCTGTGTGTGTGACCGGCATAGAAGTCAAAATATGAGTACTACATGAGGTAAGGTCACCACCGGAAGTGAGCTGAAATGGAGCGGAACCACTTTCAGTGTTAACAGGGGACAGCGCAGGAATGTACGGAACGAGATTTATAAATGATAAAAACATATTTCTCTTCTGCCCTTCGAGAACAAATAAAAAAGAGAGCAAATCGTGAAAGCTGCGTAGTGTATGTGTATTCCCTAAAGCAGATTGACTTTGTCAGTATATTCTGAGGCGGCAGTTTTAACGACTGTAGCAGAGACACTCGTCAGGAGGAAGCGGTATGCCCGCTGGTAACGATGGCAATGCTTCCGGGCTGGAATGTTACCCAGCTAACACTAGTCGTCTCGGAAGATAGCAGGTGTTTACGTCACTGTATCGCTTGTTTTGGCGAAGGATGAAGGATATATCGCCTGTACATTGGAGTTGGCAGCACAGTATCTCCAGCATCCAAACGGAACCTAGTACACCTTCGGACAGAACAGCATTAGCGGTTTATTTGCTTATCCACCCCTTTCTTGCATATCGCATTAAGCGTTGATATGACAGAGACGAAAGTGTCTTTTTTATACGGGTGTGGAAAGCAAATATATAGCATATGTAATTAATCATTTATAACACATTAAGGAGCGCCAAGGAACTCTGCTGATTACATCAAGCCCAAGATAGATATTCCACACAATAGTCTAATTACCGCACAATAGGATGTATTCCCCACAGCTTATGTTAACAACGTTGTCCGGTTATATTCGGATATGTTTTAGTTTGCATTTATTTCTCTCTCTCTCTTCAAACCGCACCGATGAAGACCAAATGTCTAGTGGAGAAGAAATTCTCTTTTTGCTAAGAAATAATGGATATAGAACGATTTTCGAAGGTCTTTGTGTGATTAAAGGATATCGATTGGTTTTCATATAAGTTTGAAGGAGTATTTGATATCGATGAGTTTCCATAGATTTTAGTATTTGATATCGATGCGTTTTCATAGATTTTAGTATTTGATATTGATGATTTTCCATAGATTTTAGTATTTGATATTGATGATTTTCCATAGATTTTAGTATTTGATATCGATGAGTTTCCATAGATTTTAGTATTTGATATTGATGATTTTATATGATATCTATATATTTTAGTATTTGATATCGTATTTCCATAGATTTTAGGATGAGTTGCCATCGATTTAAGTATTTGATATTGATGAGTTTCCATAGATTTTAGTATTTGATATTGATGATTTTCTATATATTTTAGTATTTGGTATCGGTGAGTTTCCATAGATCTTAGTATTTAATATCGACGAGTTTCCATAGATTTCAGTATTTAATATCGATGAGTTGCTATCGATTTTAGTATTTGATATTGATGAGTTTCCATAGATTTTAGTATTTAATATCGATGAGATTCCATCGATTGTAGTATTTAATATTGATGAGTTTCCATAGATTTTAGTATTTGATATCGATGAGTTTCCATAGATTTTAGTAGTTGGTATTGATGGGTTTCCATAGATTTGAAGAAACATTTGATATATCAAGGTTTTCATGATGATTGTTCAGTATTTGATATCGAGATGATTTGTATGGTTATTTTAACGTAAGTAACTTATAACGATGGATCACAATTCCCCTTGGTTTTTCATGTTTTACAATCTTTGATAACGAGGGTCAAAGTTTCCGGGTGTAAAGATGTTCAAACGTTTCTTACATTTGCCACAGCTCTCCTGGAGCTTGACTCGTCATTACTCTCAGTAGAATACCGATATGTAGAACAAAAGGACTTTTTGCGGTAATTGTTCTGTCTCATTAGAAATGGATGCTGAATTCAGAAAACTGGTCCAAGTTCAAGTAATATGTCCAGTCGTTGCTTTCTAATTTTGGGACGAGTTCAAAACACTAATGAGAAGGTACAGAGTGTACATAAGTATAGAGTTGATACATACAGTATAACGTACCAATCAGATGGAATCTATGTAAATTTGGATACGTTTTCATTTGGTTTTTTCCATGCATGTATTATAACTGAACATACCGTATATAAAATGTACCGTATGATGGTCAGCGTATTACAAGCCTGAAAAATATGGTGTTCGTTTCCTTTACAACTTAATTTTTCAACGTCATCAAATGACGTCACTGATGTAAAAATAAAATTTGTTATTAGATACACCAGATTTTACACCGCGAAAAATAGCACATAAATGATAAGATAAAATTTACCGAATAAATTTAAAAATTACGAACGCGAATGACTGACCATGGTTTTAGTGTAAAGTCACGCGCTAGCGTATGTTCTTTTGTAATTATGTTAACAATAAGACCTACACATTTTAGTTTTAGAACCCGTTTCCTATACGACAAGACGCTCTATTGTATCACCCGAGCTTTATCATAGATGTTTCATCAAAGTGAACGAACGCATCACGGAATCAAGTCCGGATAAAGTAGTCAATCTCCGGATCCGCTTTTAAACAGCGTCTGTAACTTCTGCCAGCATCCCGCGGGAGAAATGAAAACGAAAGTAGAATATATAGTGTTGTGAAAATATAGAGTGTTGTTAGGAACAGACTTCCGAACGTCAGGTGCCAAGTTGTGTACCGAACACAAATCATCACAGCAAAGATGTTGGTAGACAGATCTGGCACTTGTCGCTGCATGTGCTGGTGTGTACTGTGAAGAATTTACAAAAATAAGATTAGGTTCTCACTATTTCAGTATAACAACTGTATTTAACATACAGAATGTGTGCATTCCCAATGCTTTCAAATTGTTGTCGGCAGGTTCTTACTATTTGGGTATAATAACTATATTTGACATACAGAATGTGTGAATTCCCCATGCTTTCAAATTGTTGTCGTCAGGTTCTTCCGCGAAAATTCATTGCAATTTGATTGAAATTGATAAAGATATTTTTCTCATGAATTGTAAATTCTAACTTAAGAAAATAGACCCAAAATTCCATTCATCTAGTTTACCTCAGTTTGTAGTTGACGTGCAGGTATTATTACAGGTGTAACTTGTATTGTTTAGGAAACTCTTTCATTTTTTTGAGATTACTTAAGACGGACATTGAGAGCAATGTATTGGATTGTTAAATATTACATGAAGATTGCCAATTGAAAGCAAGACAGCAGCAGTAAATAGGGTTTTGGACAAAGTTAACAGTAGCCCAATTCAACTGATTTCTGAAACAGGAAGTTGATGTTGCTGTTTGACTGTTTAATAATGCTATTGAAGTTATTTTGCAAAATTAATTCATCTGTTCTTTACTTTATTTTCAGCTACACCTGGCCAGAAACAGTAAGTAGTAGAATTTACATTTTAATACAAAGTTCTTTGTATATATTTAACATTATATTCACTTTCCTTGTGTGCAAAGTTTTGGGAATACTATCATCTCCTCTTTGACACATATTTGCTCTTTTTAAGAAACCCACATTTTTTTGCCAGGATAGGTACAAAAAATGTACTTGCATATCTTTACTCACCTGTTCAACATGCCAATGATGATGAAAAGAAAAATAACCTGCACTTCTATAAGTAAACCACATGGCAGGCAAATCTAATACTACATATTTAGATCACCTTGAAACAGAAAAAATAGAGATAAGGAGATGTCGTTAGGTCTAATAAAACACGATCATGTCATGCAGGTGTACATGACATGCAGGTTAATCACAGGTGCATATCCTCACTGTCATTGTACCATTACACTAGGTATTTCTTTTGTGTTTTTGCAACAGAGTAACATGGCCAAATCAAACACATTTACCTGGGAGATTGGGATAACTGCCATGTGCTCGCTACCATCCTCTTTGTTTGTCTAACTTTTCCTTGAATGTGTGTATAATATAAGATTTTTTTTAGCTTTATACCAATTTTCTTACAATGTACCTCTGGAACTTATCTCCCTTTTCTGAAATCCACAAAACATGTTGAAGGTGTATCAGTTATCTAACCCTTAAACGTTTCCCTTTTTCTTACCCTACAGGTCTAAGATACAGTACCATGTACTTGATTTCTTTGGCCATTTTCTCACAGCTGTTAATTTTGGCAGTTTGCTTGTTTGTTTGTTTTTTTTCAAATATATTATCAGAAATATTTATTTTGCGTTACCTGAGTTAAAAGGAAGGCAATGAACACTTGTAAACTTTAGGAATAGTGTTGTTGTACTTGACATACCCCTACCAAAACAATTTAAATACTGGTTAGGATTGGAGCCTGATAAAATTAAATACTTTTTTTTTCTAATATTTGGAAGAAACAAGATAAAAATGATAGATATAGACTGTAAAATATTTCAATTGCAAAATAGGAGAGAGGAAACACCTATTGGTAAACTGTGCATGCATGCTGATGGAATTTTCTTCTGTTCGTGCTGTTATCTCGTGGAAATTTGCCAAAGTATACACATGTAAATAATACCTTGACTATTGCTTCCAAAGCTGAAGATGGCCCACCATTATAGGAGCAAACAGGAAATGACTACACCCTGTAGATATACAACAGTTATGTAACATACTGTATGATTACAGGTATAGGGCTATAGGTTTGTTAGACTTTCATTACTATACAAACATGCCTGTGAAGCCATTCTTATGTTCTGTTAATGTTTATAGGCTGTTTAGTCTTAGTTATAATGATGTTCTGAAGCAACCACTTTTTTGTCGACATGTATATTCTCTTGACTGTTTTATTAGAGTTATACGAGTATCTCCTTTTATTACTGTTTTAATCATGTCTGTGATATAATTATTTGCCTTCATGCTTGTAAGCTATAAAGTTAAGTATACATAACTTTTCCCTTTAGCAAAAGTGCGCATCCACTTTCATGCCCTTATTACTGTATTATGGGGAGGGGTTTTTATTGTTACCTATGTCTGTCTGTCCCATTCTGTTGCGTCACCTCACTTTGTGTCCAAGTTTGAATTGATGTCAATTCTTGAGAACCGCTGTGCAAATTTGGCTCATTATTATGAAATTAGGTAATAGTATTATAAAGTAACATCAAAATCTACAATTTACGATATTAAGTGATCATTGGTCAAGATTAAAAGGTCAAAGGTCATATTATGCATTGGGGATGTGGGTATAGGGACAGACATAAATTCTAGATTTATGTTGACTTATGTAAATTACATGAGTTATGCACTTTTTGGACTTCTGTTTACATCATTGAAGGTTTAGTTCATATCAAGTTCAGGTGATGGAGAAAGTTAGAAAAAAAAGATTGGAAGAAAATATGTATTGATACAGGTGTTGCATTCAGTGGAAATAAATGATCTTTCAAACTGCTTTGTTCTCAGGAGTCTTCAACCTCAGCTATCAACTCTTAAAATTGCTGAAGGTCCAATAAAGCTATTATGCATTGTGTAATTAAATTTGCATATATATCACTGGAACAAAAAACCCAACATTCTAAGTCAATCAAATTGAAAAATAGGTTTTCTACAACAAAACATAAACGTGAAAATAAATATAAATTGTATTCTAGAAGAACCAATTGATGACTAAATGAATCAATGAGAGAATAAATAAACATGTTTACCGGTAAACATAATATTTGTTTTCAAAATGAACATGTAAACACTTGAGAACAGATGTACAGGTAAAGTTAATTGATTAATAAGTCACATTAAATGGGAAGATTTTGTAGCCACCGTAAAATGAGGAAATGAAAACATAAACACATATATTTTTGTGTGTTGTTTATACAGCTTCATGCCAGCACCTAATGTTAATTATGAAAAGTGGTAAGAGCCGTAGATAAACTAATAATTGATTCTATGTACACATACATTAGGTCCCAAGTGTTGCCGTGTTTTACAGAAATCAGGTTTGCATCTATTTATAGATGAACTAAAATTTTATGACTGATTTTTTGAAAACTTCATTTTTTTTGTTCCTGCGGTGAAGGCACTAATCTCAGCTAGCCCAACTAATTTAAGGCTTTTTGATGTAAAGATTTCTGTAAACAGGTGTAAGGAGGCAGGAAGTATTCGAAACATTTGTTTTCCTGGTAGGTATTCTGTACTGTTTCTTGTAGAACATGTAAATTCCATAACCACAAATAGGAATTTCAGCTGTGGAGTTTTGGCTGACACAGCATCATAGGTTGATCTTGTAGAGGTCAAAAGGTCGCAGGGATGTTTAGTATAATTAACGAGTTAGTGTCACTAGGGAAGGGTGTATTTCTCAACAGGAGATACATTACTGGCAGTAACAAGTATACTGATGGACATTGCTGTACATTACACTGGTCAGGCAATGATATGTTTGCAAGCTTGTTTTACTGATAAGACAAGACTAACAAACAAAGCATGCTATCGCTTGACATGTGTTAGACTTTGGCCGAATCCAAGGTCTAGATGTAAATACCTGCTAAATGGTAAAAACGTGGAGAGTCCCGTGTTTTTGTAGAGTGAGAGTGATCCTAAAGATATGGAATTCTGCACATTATATGTTTCTAGCTTGTAAACTTCAAAGTCATTTCTGTTCAGTCCACACAAGGCCATCACACAATGACACCACTGTCCAGTCTTCACAAGGTTGTTCCTCTCTAGTTCACACAAGGGCGACCTTGACCAGTTAACGCAAGGTCATAACTGTTCAATCCAAACAAGGTCATTCCTGTCAAGTACATACAAAGTCACCCTGTCTAGTCCACACAAGATCACTCCTGTCGAATCCACACAAGATATTCCCTATTCAGTTCAAACAAGGTCATCCCTCTCCTGTCCTCACAAGGTAATCATTGTCCAATAGTCCACACAAGGTCATCCCTATTTAGTCCAAACAAAGTAATTCCTATCCAGACCAAACAAGGTCATCCTTCTCCTGTCCTCACAAGGTCATCATTGTCCAATAGTCCACACAAGGTCATTACTATCCAGTCCAAATAAGGTCGTCCTTGTCTGTCCTCACAAGGTCATCACTGGTCAGTTCACACAAGGCAATATTTTTCCATTAGTCCACACAATATCATGCCTACCCTGTCCAAACGAGGTAATCCCTTTCCTGTCCTCACAAGGTCATCACTAGCCAGTCAAATAGCAGTTGAAATTTATTCACTTCATGTAACTATATGTGATTAATCTGCCAATGGTTTCTTTCAAATCGAGGTCATTTCAGTAACAAATGAAATGATATGGACCTGGCAAACATGTTAAATTTAAACCTAAAAACTCTTATCTCAATGAATTGGTAGTGACCTAGTCTCAAATATGTTAAAATCATTTAAGGAGTTTTTTTTTAATCTGGTATGTTTGCTATTTGCACAATAAATGTCAGAGTCATTTAAAAGGCTGTAACAGTGATTATGTCTTGTGAAGTCTATAAATACAGTATACAACCTGATAACTAGTCATGTCCTGATTTGTTAGCTGTGGCAAGATTATAACATCTCCATCAGTATAGCTAGGTATTAGCGTTTATTACATCTTCACTGATTAGAAAATCTTCTTGAGTGTATGTTTATGAGAGTAGGTGATGGTTGGAATTCAAGATCGGTCTTTTATGTTGGAAGAACACAAATTTATTTCCTGATATGAAATTAGTAACATAAACATCAAGTGATGAAACAGGAGATATCAGTTAAGATTCTTTATCATTGTTTTTTTCAAATTTGTGTAATATGTGTTATATTAACATCTCGCATTGAATTCTGGCAAATGATACAGAGGCGGTAAATACTTAATATTACTTTATTATGTAATTCTGTAACTGTAAGTTAAAGTGCCTGATATGATAAAAGCTATAAAGGCAATCAGTAAAGGATGAGGAGTTTTAAATGATATGACAGGTGTTGATAACTATGGTATTGGGTTGATGTATTGTATGGAAGTACTGGAAGAATTTTCTGATTTAAAGTTAGAAAGACTTGTAAGCATTAATCTGTCTAATAAAAAGCCATATTTACTCAGGATCAAAAATTTAAAATCATAAATAAATAGCAGCAAAGTTTTTTTTATAAAATAAACAAAAAAGAAAACAAATTATTGTAATTAATAAAGGTCATTTCTTGGCACAAGTTAAATGAAGTCTGCTTATAGTTAGTTGTCTACCGATCTGTCTGAGAAAGTGTTGAGGTAGAGTTATTTCCCTTCATTTGAAAGTAAGTGTTGAGAAAGAAGTGTAAAGAGTCAATTTGTGAAACCTATTTAAGAGTTGTTTCCCCTTTCACTGTGATAAATGTTGAGAGTTGTCTCCCCATTATATGTGATAAGTGTTAAGAATTTGAGTTGTTTCTCCTTCTGTGAAATGTACAGAGAAATGTTTCTCTTCTTTCTTCGAAAAGTGTTTAGAGTTATTTCCCCTTTTTCATAGTGCTTAGCGTGGTTTCCCTTTCATCCGTGATAGGTGTTTAGAGTTGTTCCCCCTTCATCAGTGATAAGCATTTTAAGTAAAATTATTTTTTTACATTCTACTTTAATAAGTATTTAGAAAAAAATATAACTGGTTCGTTTGAAAAAAAATTGTTGATATTTAAGATTGATGATACTTGACAGGAGACTGTTACCAAACTAGCCATTTATTGCAAGCATTTTGTGATGGGTGGGAAAATTGAAAGAAATAAAAAAAATAATGATATGACCTAGATAATGATCTAATTATAATTACATACATGTAAAATGTATTGAAGTTTAAGCTTAAAAGGATTACATATTGCAAATCATTGCATCAAGACCTCAGAGATAAGTTATATATGTATTTTGTTGAACACTGGACAATAACTTTCTTTTTTAATCAGGAGACACATATTTATATATAACAAAGCATGTGCATATGTATTTTAGTCAGGAAGACAAGGTTTGTACCAAATTTTCCCTCACTAGTATTTCTCGCAGATGTTTGAAACAGTTAACAGATATCAGTTTTCTGTGTATATAGATATTTACAAAATGATAGGTATCTAGAGGATACTTCAGACACAAATTAAAAATGGAATTCAACCCGACATCTCTATAATTATTGCCTTTTTTTGTTTCATGTAAAGTAATTTTCTTGGTGTATAGAACTCTGATTGTACTGATATGTTAAATTCTTTTTGATTGGCTACTGGAGTACAATATGTTATGTTAGTAAATGGTTTACCTACAGGGTTTACATACTGATTATTTATCTGATGGTAGAGGTCAGTTGAGGTTATATATATAGAAAAACAAACACTAAAACTAGAGTGTTGTTATATCTATTTAGTAATAAACAGAATCCATTAGACTACAGTAAGCGTTAGTCCTATGTATCCTATTTCAGTTGCCTGGCCATTTCCATATTTCATTATTTTCAGGGTTTGAATGGTTCATGATCGTACATTGCAAAAATATGTGAAAATATGAAATGAAATTTTTTTTATCTACAGACATTTTTTGATGGTTGATAAACATTATTTTCTGTTGGGTCAGATATACTTGTGACAGTAATGTCTCATTTTTTTTTCATGCTCGAGGTTGCTGGAAGGGATACAACTCTTGCGCATCATGATGTGATTTCATATTTGTTCATTACTGATAGGATATGGAAGTTAATTGTAATCTGTGCGAAATAGCTTAGTGTATAGTTGTACTTTGGCTAACCTGGATGTAATGGTACAGTAGTGGTTGGAACTAACATCCTATCAATCCTAAGGTCATTTAACCACAGTCAAGTGTTGTTATATGACTGTCATTCATTGATAAAACTATATTAAATACATTGTAGTATATTTCTGGGAATTTTCATTTACGGGTTGCAATATTTGGTAAAATCCAAGTTGTGTGACCTGTTGGGCATAGGATGGCACATACATTCATGCCTTTGTGTAGATAAATGATTTTTCTGTGTACATCACTTTAGGTTAATATTATTTATCCATTCCTCTGCTAAATGGAAAGCTGCCAATAGGACTGACATAAAGGTGATGCATCATTGGAAGGCAAGCAATTTTATGTGTATGGGAATGGATTGGGGATGTGGTAGGCTTCTCTCTAGGTAGGGAGTTTTGAAAAAGAAGCTGGAAAGAAACAAGGAGAAGTCGGTAAATAATTTGCTTCATTTTGTGACAACATGTTCATGAAGTGCATTAAGGCATCTGTGCAAATAATTCTTGTTGTATGGTTAGGTGACAGGCTTGCAGTATGACAGATACAAGGACACCTTGGGTCATTACAAGTAATTATGAACAGCAAGTAATATCGCATACAACAGGGAAATCAATGCTGATATTACGTGTGATATGTCTGTTCCAGTTTTTTTCTCCCACTTGTCTATGCCATTGCAATATGTTCTTTACTATTGAAATTTAAGATTTTCACTAATGAATGAAAATGTTAATTGGATTTTTTTTCTTGCTGACCTGGCAGACCTGATCTGTTAGATGTTAGATAAATGACAGGAAATGTGAATTAATGTTAGGCTTGGCCCCTCCCTTATTGTGATCCCTTTACATGTTGGATGTTGGTGATGAGGAGCTATTTCAGGGATATTAGTGTGCTAATTACACCAAGGTGAAAACAAGCCCTCAAAAATCCATTTCAATGTTTTCTTAAAGAAACAAATTTCAATGAAAGGAGACAATGTAGGACACACACAAATTTTTTTTTATGTTTATCAATTTACTTGTATAAACATTAGATAAATAAACCTTTAATTGATTTTTTCTGAGATGGAAAATTTACCAGCTCTTCTGCTGAGATAGAATTAACACTGAAAAGTTCTAAGATAGAAGACTTACAAGCCCATAGTGTAATTGTAGAACAAACAAACAAACAATAATTGTACGGTTCATTTATAATGTTTTGTCTACAGAATGATCTGCAATTGGTTTCAGTTTTTTAAACAACAAATGATTACTTTTGGACTGTAATCTGTTTCCTGTAACATTGAATATATTACTATTTATTTGATAATGATAAATGCCTTTCATGGCTGCTGGTTGTAAATTACCTATAAATGAACAATTTTACATACGGAATAACACTTTGTCTCTACATTTGCGAAGTCTTTGAGCCACTTCAGTACTCTAACATAATTTTAGCATCTGTTAATCGGGAGGTAATTGGTTTCATCACCTTAACGGATTAATTTTAGCTTATTTTGGGGTTTATATGTTACTTATATTCAATGCAAGTGAATACTTGTAAGGTTTTGTCGAATATACTGTATTCACTGGTAGAGTGAGAGGTTGTTGATTATCCAGTTAACTCTTTCTCCAGGTGTGCCGATTTCAACTGTTCAGAAATTTAGGAAATGAAGTAATTATCAGGTGTATCAGATTACCTGGGGGTTACATGATGCAATTAGAGTGCACAAACGAGGGCAGGAAGTCATTCATAATGTAACCTATTTATAAACAGCGTAGATAAATTGCTGTTAAATCGTAATGCCCAATTTAGTAACAAGTGTTTCAGTGAACAAGATCAGTCCCATTAATCATTTTAGATGTTGTGATTTTCCATACCATTTGTTTGTGATTTAGTAAAATTTTAACCAGAACTGTGGCCATAAACTGTAAACTTGAATATCTGCCAGAATACATGATACTTCGTCAATAAATAACTAATTATTTTGACCTATTTTCTTGTCTGCTGGGGCAAAGACCTGAAATTACAGAATCTGTTCAGGTTGAAGTCATGAATTTTCACAAAATCAAGCAAGTAAATTCAGCAAGAAATAATTAGGAACTTTTAAAAATATCATCATTTTGTGTAAAAGAGTATCTTAAAGAGAAATATCTTTTTAAAAAAATTGTATTTTTGAAAATTAGTTTGCTTTCGTGATCGACTTAGACCAATGGTAATCAACTCATTTAAGGTTAACCTGTTGCCAGACAGCTGTACTATTGCCTGGCTAAAAATGTGGGCACCTGTGTGGTTATATGTGTTTTGTCTAATCTAATACAACATGTTTTATGCAAGGATGATACTAAGGTGGTAGGTCAGTATAGGATGAATCAGTATCAGAAACTGTCACATTTTTGAAAAAGAAAAACTTCAAAAAGAAGAAAGAAAAAAAATGCTGGTTTTGCATGTTTTTTTTTAAAAATAAAGCTTTTAGTGGAATAATTGATTTCATGAAATATCATTTCAAAAGTATTTATATTTAATTTTAATTTCAATTTTAATTAATATTTCATATTTTTAATTTTTTTTCTCTTGACTACTGCTGAACCAATCAAAGCATAGCAATACTTCGTAGATACATAATAATAATGTTTTTCTCCCATAAGAACCAGTTTACACTGACAATAACCTAACACAATGCTTTATCTCAGCTGTTAGAGAAGTGGAGTGATTTTTTCAAGATGCTGTATTTTTTTCCCTATTTGTTTCAAGATATAGTCTTATCAACAGATATATTCCTGCAGACCAGATTTCCAACTTGGCTGATTTTCCTGTGTAGGGACTTAGGGACAATTTATGAATTGTTTCTAATGCTGGTATCTCATACTTCACTGACGTGAATTCAGATAAATTTCCGTTTATGAAAGAACACTAGACTATGGATGACAGTGATTTGCAGATTTACATCTTGGGATGAATCTGTTTCTCGATAAGGTACCATGGCATCTGGTTATCTCAATGTTTCCAGTAGATAAGATTACTTATTTGTGTTATGCCATCTTCCTGTTTGTGAAAAATTTGTATCACGGTGCTGTATAATGCTTTTACATGCCTTTGTACACATTATGATGAGAGACAGCCGTAATATTTGAGGTGCAAAATTGGATTTTGGTAAATGTTCCAGTAGAGAATGTGGGAGGGCCATGAGAGTGATGTAATGGTTTGAAAGTGTACATTAGGGCCAGCTTTGTATGAGTAGCTTTGGCCCAGGTCTTAATTATCGTAGAGTACACATAGAACCGTTGTTGTAGGTGTTGATATTGGAAACTTGAGGATTAAGAAATAGGATGTGAAATGGAACACAACGGGGATACTATGGCCAGGTGGTGAGAAGCGACTGACCATCTTTGTCAATAGCCTTCCACCTCTGGTTGTCTCGTTCAAGGCCTATATGGGGCAGTTACCAAATACTGGTCGCAGGTCATTGACTTTGCCACCATCCAAACCTGGTATATCCTTACTTGACTAAGTCTTATCCTAATACTAAGTCTAAAAAAAAATTCAAACCGAGTAAAAAATATAGGTCGCAGTGACCTACAAATAAAACAGTAGTTTATTACTACTCATGGTGCTTCTACATGTGAAGTGTCAAGTCTTGGTGTACAGATACAGATACAGAAAAAATACTAGCTCTAAAGCCAATGCTAAGTCTAAACAAAATCAAATCAGGTCAAAGATATAGGTCACAGTGACCTTCAAATAAGGCAGATGAATACACATATCAAATGTGAAGACTTAATGATGCACAGTTTCAGAGAAAAGTTGTAACATTTCAGGTAGCTGCATGGAGGAACTGGGGCAAGTACTTAATGCCCCTGGCCCCTTTTCTATTATTTGGGGGCATTAAAATCTTATCAGTATATATACAGGCCAGTTTATAGGTACAGCTGTATGTAGTTGGAGGAAGAACAGGGCAGTGTCCATGTATGGTAGTGAGTGGGATCTCCACAAGTACACATGGCTTTGTTGTGTAACTCAATGAACACTACCCAGTGTGTGGGCTTTGATATCTTCTCAACACCACCCTAAACTTGCTCCTGGAATATCACCCAGACTATTTATAGGCTGTTGCTATCAGTAGTCGGTAATTGTTTCTACGTGTCCCTGTAACTGTAGCTATTATCTTCCCTGCTTCTGTTTCATTAATAAATTACATTGATTGTGCTTTATGTATGTGATGTTTGCTTGAAATCATATCTAGCAATTTCTTTAAAGAGATGTGAATAGAGTCAGAGATTAAGTGAATTCTACTGACTTTTGCTTCAAGTCCGAAATTATTTTAGCAATATTTTGCTCTGTTAATGATAGACACAAAAATCTGTGCAGTAATAGCTTCGTGTTTTACTAACCAAGTTTTTTTTATTTCAGACAAGATGGAATCGCTCCAAATTTTATACAGAAACCAGTTACTAAACAGGCAGACAATGGACGCAAACTTTTGTTTGAATGTCAACTGACTGCAGACCCTGCTCCTGAGATCACATGGTTTAGGGATGATACCTTAATCAAAGCCGGTGGTAGGTTATCTCCCTTTGTACGTTATCTCCCCTTTTAATTATTGTGCATATGAGATAAATCCCAAAGCTACTGCACTGAGACAAAAATAAAAATTATTATAGTTGTAAAAGGGACAGGTGGAACATAGTGTTCAATATGATCTTTGTCACTCAGTTGACAGCTAAGCATGCTACTTTAGCTCAGTTGGTAGAGCCGTGGAATATCATGCCAGTGACTTGGCTGGATTTGATTCAAGTTGAGATAGTTTGCAAGAGTGGTTTTTTTCCCTGTTTTGTACATTTTAATTTCTGTAGACATGTTTTATAAAATGGATTTCTTACATTACATGTTCATTATTAAATGATCGTTAAACCAACGTATATATCTGGCAATAAGTTCATACCTGTTAATAGGCCCACATGTATGTAAACCTGTTAATAAAAATCTTAGATAAATTTTCCTGTAAGAGGCCCACCTCTAAATTTCTGTAACAATTTATATGTTGATCTGTTGGCTAATGACAGGATAAATACAGCTACAAGTGACTGTATATTTGTTTTTTTTTTGTTTTAAATACAGGAATGTGATTGAACTTTAATTCATATCCTAAACAGCAGTGTAATACAGTGTAAATGAACTGAATAATTTTAAAATAATTTTGCATTTGGTTTGACCATTTATTATTATACAATTGTGTTTGCAATCTTATAAATGCATTTGTTGAGAAAATCTCAGGAGGAACACACTTCATTTAACTTTCTACAGGGAGTACTTTTAATATGAAATATGTTCAGATGTGAATGTGTAGTAACAGAAAGGTTGAAGTGGAAATAAAGATATAAATTCTGACCTTTTTTGTAAGTGTAATGGTTAAGTATAGGATTGACAGATTAGTAAAGTAGAGTAGCTTGTTTATTTGTTTTGATTAAGTGCAAGGGTCACATCAATCAGGGAGAACCTAGTAAGCTCAGGTGAGGATCTCAGGTGTTTTCGATGCTCCCTATATCATCGTAAGTTCGTTAGCAATAGATCAGTAAAGGCTGACATGGTTGTTCCCTTCGACAAGACAGTTAACCCTAAACACTATCAATCACATTTAAATTGTTCAGGGAAGAAGATACTAGCCAGGGGACAAGAGGATAATACCCAGCAATACTGATTAAGCACACCTGTCCTCTAACCCCGAAAAATGGAGATGATATATTTATATCTAGGGGCATGTCGATACAAAATGTATTTTGACTGATTTTGTTGATATATTTCAGGTCGAATCAAAATCACCAAAACTCCACAGGACCAGAAGAAATATTTCATTGTACTGGAAATTGATGGAGTTAATGCTAAGGACGCTGGAAACTACCGAGTTACAGCTAAAAATGCTCTCGGAGAGAGCAATGCGACAATTAGACTTAACTTTGACAGTACGTACATTGTAACCAAACAGTTGTTTTATATCTTTTATATTGTTTAACAATTGTAAAGTGGTTTTACTTAACACTTGGTAAAACGAAAAAGTATTTTACTCAGAAATCATGAAATGGGTGAGGAATTTCCCAATCATCTTTATTTTCATGGTGCTTGTTATACATACTTTTATTCTCTCCTCCAAAATGGGGAAAAAATAAAGAAAAAAACCCTAAAAAATAACAATTACAGTAAACAGGATAACATAAGTGATTTTTTCTAGATCCTCTGAAAGAAATGGAATGTGGAGCTTGTCCAGTGCACTTAGTGATCTAATAATAACGTAAAAGGGGAAATCACTCTATTTGTCAGTAACTAATTCGCTGGGTCTTGTGATAACATTAGCTGATAAGGTTTATTGAGAGGTGCTGCTTGTGATAATGAGGTATCAACTGACTCCTTTTTAACAAGTTGGTGAAAGTTCTTGAAACCTTCAGCCATCATCGTCATTATTTCAATAAAAATAATTCTCTTTACTATCTAAGAACGCAAAAAAATATACTGATGCTTCAGGATGATAATTTCCTTGTGTTTAGAAAGTCACAGATCTGTAATACCAGAGGTGGCAGATTATCTGACAGGATATCCGACATGTCAGACCTGTTAACTGATGCACTTGTTCACCTGAAGCTATCCCCGTGTTTTTATCTGTAATTAGGTCAAATACTTCTACATCACACGATTATCCTCCTCCACCTCTGTACCGATTAAATGAATCAGAAAATTGAATTGTAAGTAGAAAACCTCTCAATACTCATGAGTATAGGTTAAGGTGACTAGATGACCACTTCATGGCTAAAGTGAGGTTGTGTCAGATGGAGATATTAAATAGTCCTTAACATACTTACGGGGAGCATATCAATGGGTAAAAAAGTGGCATTTCTCTTCATGAATAGATTGCTATCAACTGTTATCACATTCTGGAGTACGCTGTAAAGAGTCACTGCACTTTTTCAAGTAACTTTATCAAATTACACCATCAGATAGAAACAGGGTTTGATAAAAGCACATCAACCTCTTTATCAGTGTTTATCTGTGTAAGTGGTTTATATTCTATAGACATGGTGAGGAATTCCATGTGATTAGAACTTGTCAATCTTTTCAGTAATAGGATATTTGACAGTACCCTGTGTGTATAGTCAGTGAAAGTAATATAGTTTGACAGTACCCTGTGTATGGCCAGTGAAAGTAGTATAGTTTGACAGTACCCTGTGTATAGTCAGTGAAAGTAATATAGTTTGACAGTACCCTGTGTATAGCCAGTGAAAGTAGTAATGTTTGACAGTACCCTGTGTATAAAGTCAGTGAAAGTAGTATAGTTTGACAGTACCCTGTGTGTATAGTCAGTGGAAGTAATATCGTTTGACAGTACCCTGTGTGTATAGTCAGTGAAAGTAGTAATGTTTGACAGTACCCTGTGTGTATAGTCAGTGAAAGTAATATAGTTTGACAGTACCCTGTGTGTATAGTCAGTGAAAGTAGTATAGTTTGACAGTACCCTGTGTGTATAGTCAGTGAAAGTAATATAGTTTGACAGTACCCTGTGTATAGCCAGTGAAAGTAGTAATGTTTGACAGTACCCTGTGTATAAAGTCAGTGAAAGTAGTAATGTTTGACAGTACCCTGTGTATATAGTTAGTGGAAGTAATATAGTTTGACAGTACCCTGTGTGTATAGTCAGTGAAAGTAGTATTGTTTGACAGTACCCTGTGTGTATAGTCAGTGAAAGTAGTATAGTTTGACAGTACCCTGTGTGTATAGTCAGTGAAAGTAATATAGTTTGACAGTACCCTGTGTGTATAGTCAGTGAAAGTAGTATAATTTGACAGTACCCTGTGTGTAAAGTCAGTGAAAGTAGTAATGTTTGACAGTACCCTGTGTGTATAGTCAGTGAAAGTAGTATAGTTTGACAGTACCCTGTGTGTATAGCCAGTGAAAGTAGTATAGTTTGACAGTACCCTGTGTGTATAGTCAGTGAAAGTAGTATAGTTTGACAGTACCCTGTGTGTATAGTCAGTGAAAGTAGTAATGTTTGACAGTACCCTGTGTGTACAGTTAGTGAAAGTAATATAGTTTGACAGTACCCTGTGTGTATAGTTAGTGAAAGTAGTATAGTTTGACAGTACCCTGTGTGTATAGTCAGTGAAAGTAGTATAGTTTGACAGTACCCTGTGTGTATAGTCAGTAAAAGTAGTATAGTTTGACAGTACCCTGTGTGTATAGTCAGTAAAAGTAGTATAGTTTGACAGTAACCTGTGTGTATAGTCAGTAAAAGTAGTATAGTTTGACAGTACCCTGTGTAAAATATTTATAAAATCAGTACTACTGGTTTCAATAGAATAATAAATGAATCCTGACGTATTTATTTAAGATATATTTTGGGAATTAATACATTTTGTGATAATTAAACTTGTTATCCAAGTTACCATTATCCTCATTGTCATTGATTTATCCAAGTTGAACAACATTGTCCTGGTTTGAGTTATTGTAGTAAGCAATTTTTTTTTTAATTATCACTGAAAATATCATATACTTCTAGATATCAGCCTGTTATCTGTTTCCTTTTCCTTGTATAGAAAACAATTTTTATTGTTTACAGGTGATGAAAAGAAAGCACAGGGTCAGAAACCGATGTTTACACAGAAACCTGTCATCAAACAGGCAGGAGACAAAATTGTATTTGAATGCAAGTTGACTGCCGACCCAAAGCCCACAATTGTGTGGCACCAGGGTGCAAAGATCCTCAAGGATGGTGGGCGCCATAAGACAACAGTTAGTGCCAACAAGAACGATTACACTGTGTGTCTGGAAATATCCAACCCTGCCAAGGAAGATGGCGGAGAGTACAAGGCAGTAGCAAAGAACAGCCTTGGCGAGTCCACCGCAACCATCACACTCAACTTTGAAGGTTTGTATTGTACATTGTAACAAGGATACCTGCCATGTGCTATTGCAAGGTTTAGGTAGAAATCATAAGTTAAACTAATATGAAGGAAAAAAAGAAAGATATTTTTTTTAAAAGCATTTTTGAAAAGTGCGAGTTGATTTAAATCTCTCCATATTTGGGGTTCATGCTTTTGAAAAGTGAGAGTTGATTTAAATATCTCCATATTTGGGGTTCATGCATTTGAAAAGTGAGAGTTGATTTAAATATCTCCATATTTGGGGTTCATTTCAATGATATCTACAACATGGATCACATGGAAAACTGCTCCCTTAAATAAAACAATTAATTTTAAAAAAAAGTTTTAAACCGTTCCATCATGGCAAACTGACATTCATGTTGATGTATAAACATGCAGTGGTCTGGTTTTGTATGTTTAGTTCATCAAACTTTTATATGTTCCGCACTCTCAGTATCGAACATATAATGTACAGGATGATTTGTACCACATCAAATTCTATATAACACTGTGACTTAAATTTGATTTAGTGTGCAAACGAACTCTAGGATTACTAGTTGGTTCAAATCTTGTGTCAAGTAACTTTCCTGTGAGGCTGTTGTTTCAGTTTTCTCACATCTTGTAAAAAGTTTGCTGTGGAGATGTCTATTGTGTATTTAAATCTTACATTAAGTAGCTTTGGTTTGAAGCAGTTGTTTTAAGTTGATTCACATCTTGTGTCAAGTAACTTTCCTATGAAGCTGTTGTTTTGGTTTTCTCACATCTTGTGATAAGTAACTTTGCTGTGAAGATACCTATAGTGTATTCAAATCTTTTGTTAAGTAGCTTTGGTTGTTTAAAGCAGTTGTTTAAAGCTGATTCTCATCTTGTGTCTAGTAACATTGCTTTGAAGCTTTTGTTTAATGTTTATTCACATCTTGTGTTAAGTAACATTGCTGTGAAGGCATTTTAAAAGTTTATTCACATCTCGTGTTAAGTAACTTTGCTGTTAAGCTGTTGAAGTTTATTCATATCTTGTGTTAAGTAACATTGCTGTAAAGCCACTGTTTAAAGTTTATTCACATCTTGTGTTAAGTAATTTTGCTGTTAGGCTGTTGAAGTTTATTCATATCTTGTGTTAAGTAACATTGCTGTAAAGCCAATGTTTAAAGTTTATTGACATCTTGTGTTAAGTAACTTTCCTGTGAAGCTGTCATGAGTTTTATCATGTCTTGTGTTACGTAACTTGTGAAATCGTGGCAGTGATACAAGTGTTACAGCATCGACAATGATTAATTTGATTACTTGGAGATCCATTGTATTTCAGTGACCACAACTAAGGGTATAAGTGTAATGATGGGAGGTAAGGAAGCCCACCCCGGTGTACAAACCTTCACTGCTCCATCAAGCCCATGAGAATTTATAAATCTCTATTCCAACAACTGTTTTACAATTGATGAAACAGAATGTCGTACTTTTGTTTACTTTTACCATTGAGCTAATTAAACAGTTTTTAGAACGTCTGTATTAAGTGTAAGATATACCTATTTTTTGGAGAATGTTAATCATAGTTCAATTGAGATAATTAATTTGATATATCAGTGTGTTTGATGGATCATCGTTCAGCACAAACAGGAAATTAAAGAAAATATTGTAAAATACTTTCTCATTTAGGTTATATTCCTGAAGTAACAATAGAATGGGCTTATTACTGAGCAGGGATTAAATATTAGTTTAAAAAAAAAAAAGGGTAAAATTCTCATGGGCATGGTTTGTAGCAGGTCCAAATCCAGAAATGTTTTTCCCTGGGTGTAATGATGAATAAACAAATTTATACCATTCCCATCTACACCTATATATCCTTATAGCTATTCGATGTTGTTATGTGACAGTATACCTTTTTGTTATTTCAGTGTTGTCAACGTTACTTCTCAACATTTAATGCACTGACAAACAGCCGAGATTTTATCTTATATTGTTGTGTGTATTTTACAAGTTTGTTAAAGTGTTCATGGTTTAGATGATTTTTTTCTGATATTCAAGGTCAGAGGTGATATATTTATTAGGACTAGTGAACAGTAATGGTATTGTAATGGAAATGAAGGCTGTCATGTGTTCTGATATTTTTTTTTTTCTAAATATATCCACATATTAGACAGTAAGAAATTGTACAAGCTCACTGGCCTATATATACTTGTATTAATGAGTACAAAAATGTTTGATATTTTCAAGCTTTCTAAAACCTTTCACATCCATTGAAGTCATATCCCAAGATTTCCTCCCATTTTTGGTCCTTTCACTGTGTTTCTGATTCCATTGTTGATTGTCCATATGTTAAAAT
Organism: Ylistrum balloti; assembly: GCF_031769215.1. NCBI lineage: Eukaryota > Metazoa > Mollusca > Bivalvia > Pectinida > Pectinidae > Ylistrum > Ylistrum balloti. The sequence continues at coordinate 156,542 of NW_026781984.1, read as the reverse complement.
GATTTATAAGTGAATAAACATCAGTATGATGTGAATTAAGTCAGAATATTTAGATTAATCTAATATATCCGATATCTCTGTAAAAGATTTTACTACAAACACAAACCAATCAATTAAAAGTGTAAATTTTATGTGGTGTAGTATGAAATATTTCAGCTATAAAAGAAATTTATAACCTTCATCATTCATTTCTCGATGATGTATAATGTCTGCTCAAGCCTCCCATATAATATAATTATATAACTCAGTCTCCTCCTTTAGTAATCGGATCACTTCTATTTGTTTTACTTTCTGTTTATATATATTTATTATTTCACCCACAAAATGTACTTTTATTTTGAAATTGAGCCAAGATCAATTTCCTTTTTATCTCCAAAATAAGATGTATGGATTGTCTCCCTTTGAACTATTCCACTTTTTGTACACTTCGTTTTGCTTTTTTCTATTTTTTTTTTGCACATTTTCAAGTTTGATTTTCTTGTAGGAAATGACACATTCTGTAAGCTGTAGAATAAATCCTTAGAATTAGATTTCTTTAGCAAAGTAGAAATACTTGAGTAAACAAAATTACATCCAATTTGAAATACAAGTATAAATGTTATTTCATCAGTAGCTAGACAGATACTTTAGCGATGTAGCAACATATATAAATACATTTATAATTTATTCTTTAACTAAAACTAAACCGTCAATACATTATGCAGAGCGTGTCATATTCTTTTTTTCCTATGTATACTTTATATCCAATATTCTATACAAATGGATTCATTTTTGACCGTGTCAATAAGTTCGGATTTTAATCACATATTAAACATACTCACCTCTCTTCATTTCTGGTATCCCATGTTTCAAAACTTTAAGTTTTTGCTTTTTTGTTTTCAATTATAGGAAAGAAAGCAGCGTAAGTATAGTTTTATTATATTTCAAAATTTTTACATTTTAAAAAGTGTCCTATCTATAAAATATCTGCTGAGTAATGACAGTTTTACTGTTTAGAAACATGTAAATAACACCTTCAAACTTTAATGAAATATATTCCTTTTGCTTGCTTGATAACTTTTTAAAATTACACCCATCTGCGGAAAACCTGTAATATAAATAAATATACAAATGGCCTTGAGAAAATCTGTAAACAGTTACTTACACCTTTGTTGTGTTTGAATGAAAAAAAAAAACGTAATTATGCATCACGGTGTGCTTCCTGTTGACAGAGCCCCGGAAGGAAAGGCTCCCCACTTCCTACAGAAGCCGACCATCAAGCAAGAAAAGACAATGCTAGTCATGACCTGTAACCTTGAGGCCAAGCCAACTCCCAAGATTCGCTGGTTCCGTGAGACTCAGGAGATTACCGATGGGGGGCGTTACAGTATCACCCTCACGCCTACTGCGGGCGCTCAGGACAGCTATACAGCCAAATTACAGATCAAGGTAAGACCCCCTATATTTATACACACCTAATGATTTTTCTACAACATAAATTTTGCATGGTTAGTTGAGTTTGTTTATACAAATTGTCACGGCTGATGGGTACAGGTAGATTATTTACTGTAAATTTGTTTACTTTTATTATGTAAACTGTTGTTTACAAACCAGTTACAACTACAAATTTTAGAGAAGACAGCAAAGTCCTCGTGCTTGATGATCACAGTTTCAAGTCCTACCCTCATATTTCATGGTAAATTGGTATTGAGACCAAATATCTATAGCTTTGTCACCATGGACAAACTTTGTCCAAATTCTGTACCTTTGTAAAGAAGGCTGGAACTTTGTATTTGGTATATTGAAACTGGCGTGTTAGATCTGATCAACATGCTGTCTAAAATGTGCCGTTGGGCCAAATAATGGTGTCCTGCTTCTTGGTATCATTTTGACTATTGAAGTTTTCATTATGTTGGAAAACAATCTTTATAAAAAAAAAATTGGTGAGATTTTTTGTGGACAAGTTTTCAAGTTGTAGCAATGCTGCAGTAGAAGGGGGATAACTCTAGCAGACTTAATCTAGCCTCCTGAAATTTATTTAGTTATCTCTACCTGTGGAAATGATCAATGAAGGACATTTAACCTCAGGCTGGTTGGAAAAATTCAAGTTGGTAAAACATAATTTTTGCTTATATTTCAGAATTATTAGTTATATGATAAACAGAATCTTACACTGGTGTCCATGTACAGTATTTAATACGGAATCAGTGAAATGATTTAATGTCTCTCACTTAAAGACTTGTGACACACCAAAATATGAAACTTGTTTCAGAAATTCTGTGTTATTTTGACACCAGCGTAATATCCTTTCTATCTTAAACAGCTTTTTTGCATGACAAATGAAACAGATATGTTTTTGTTAAATCATTCCAGTTTTGTGTCTTTTGCTTGTTCACGGCTTTAATCTTAACAATTATAATGCTGATTTGAATAATCAACTCAGCAACTTGTACTAAGCAAGATGGAAATGCCCCAAACCAATATTGGACAATATCAGATGAAATAAATTGAAAGTCATGAGTAGTCGCAATACTTATGTTTTTCCTTTGTAAAAATAGTGGTAGGTTTTACAGATTAATCCTTGGAAAAGCATATTCTGTTTTATGTAATCAAATTAATGAGTTGTTTTGTAATATGTGTGACTTTTTCATGTTCATCAGAAGCTGTACCTTCTGGTGGACTGAACACATTTTTAGATTGATTTAGAAGATTTATGGACGATTTAGCTATATAAGGGAGAATTTAAATTGACGCATTCTAATTTGGAATCAAAATTATTTTGATATTGTATTTTTGTATTGAAGCAGAGTATAGCTGTAATTTAGAATTGAAATTTTTTGTAGATATGATGGTTTAATTTGTAAATGTCTTGGCAGTGTATTCAAGCAGAGAATAGTGGTTAGTGGCTGTTACTTATGACCTCATTATTAATTATACAATCTACCAACACACTGAGGTAAAATCCTCCTTTTGATTCATTTCATGGAGTCATAGTCTAACAATTCTTTATCCTATCAGATTAGTGCTATCCTAAGCTTTGATTACACCAATCAGATTGGTGCTATCCTAAGCTTTGATTACACCAATCAGATTGGTGCTATCCTAAGCTTTGATTACACCAATCAGATTGCTGTCCTAAGCTTTGATGTTATGTCTAGGTTACACAAAACTATTTGTTACGAACACAAGTTTGGTTAGGAAATATTGAAAGAGTATTCCTCTGAATCGAAATCAGTTGGAAAATTTGTGGCAACTGTTCTGTTAATGACTGACTTGTTCAAAGATCCTGTGTAGAAGTTTGTGTTACCGACTTGTTAAAAGATCCTGTGTAGAAGCTTGTGTTACCGACTTGTTAAAAGGTTCTTGGTGGATGTGTTGTGGTATCTGACATGTTAAGACATCCTTGATGGAAGTTTGTGTTAGTGACTTGTTAAAAGATCCTGTGTAGAAGTTTGTGTTACCAACTAATTATGAGATCCTTTGTGAAAGTGTGTGGTATCTGACATGTTAAGAGGTCCTTGGTGGACGTTTGTGGTATCTGACATGTTAAGAGGTCCTTGGTTGATGTTTGTGGTATCTGACATGTTAAGAGGTCCTTGGTGAAAGTGTGTGGTATCTGACATGTTAAGACATCCTTGGTGAAAGTGTGTGGTATCTGACATGTTAAGAGGTCCTTGGTGAAAGTGTGTGGTATCTGACATGTTAAGACATCCTTGGTGAAAGTGTGTGGTATCTGACATGTTAAGAGGTCCTTGGTTGATGTTTGTGGTATCTGACATGTTAAGAGGTCCTTGGTGAAAGTGTGTGGTATCTGACATGTTAAGAGGTCCTTGGTGAAAGTGTGTGGTATCTGACATGTTAAGAGGTCCTTGGTGAAAGTGTGTGGTATCTGACATGTTAAGAGGTCCTTGGTGAAAGTGTGTGGTATCTGACATGTTAAGACATCCTTGGTGGACATTTGTGGTATCTGACATGTTAAGAGGTCCTTGGTGGACGTTTGTGGTATCTGACATGTTAAGACATCCTTGGTGAAAGTGTGTGGTATCTGACATGTTAAGAGGTCCTTGGTGAAAGTGTGTGGTATCTGACATGTTAAGAGGTCCTTGGTGAAAGTGTGTGGTATCTGACATGTTAAGAGGTCCTTGGTGGACGTTTGTGGTATCTGACATGTTAAGACATCCTTGGTGAAAGTGTGTGGTATCTGACATGTTAAGAGGTCCTTGGTGAAAGTGTGTGGTATCTGACATGTTAAGAAATTCTGGAACAAATTCTGTGTTATCAGTTTGTTAAGAGGTTTTGGATGAAAGTCTGTCTCTTGCCTTTTCAAGTTGTGTTAAACCTACTTCCAGGGTAAATAATGATTAAAATCCTGTCAGATCTAAAGGTATGTTTTTCTGAGTGTACAGAATAGCAGATTTATGAAAATTACAGCACATTCCACGATCAAATTAACGAGTTTCTAGTGTAGTTTACACAGAGCTTCCACCTGTTAAAGAGAACTGTTTAATCTACGGCTATAAACACTCACTTCACATTAGGCTCATTGGTTGATGTCTACTGATAATTTTCCAGTTTAGAAAATGTCTTGGTTTAATGTATCCAAAATTTCTCCAGGTCATCACTGTCATATCCAGTGCAAAACTATCACTTTTAAACTTTCCGTTTTTGTAGGAATGTTCATAGCCAGTCAAACTAAAAGTCTTGTGGTAGAGGAAACACTTATGTTCTGTTTGCGTGATTACGTAATCTGCTTCTATTTCAAACATGAGTAGGAGAAACGCCCCATTGATGAACGGGCTTGGAAGACAATTATAATCGCTAGTGTTCAGTCAGAGCATGCTTTAGATAAATACATGTGTTTAATTTTCTCTCTGTTACAAATTAGCTGCGATGTTTTTTCATGAACTTGTATTATTTTGGAAAAACGGTAACAGGGAATGTACACATTAGAAGAATTAACCAGGAAATGTTGTCGGCTCGTAATTGTGATGAATTTCTTCACCACCCACATCCTTAATCATCATTATTCGCTCACAGTGACTGTAGTCAATATTCTGACATATACATTTATCTTATACACTTGGTTTATGGGGAAGCTTATATAAAAAACAGGAAAAAAATTCTTCAAGTTTCTTTAACAGATCGGCAAAGTTTGGCTGGAGTCGTAATTGCACGTAGAAATTATTAGATAACTGTACTACTAATTAATGACGTCACATGCCTGGTATAAATGATATATATGTTTTTAAAAGTCACAAAGATTGTGCACCAATAAAAAAGGAATGAAGAAAAAGATGAAGCTACATAATCCCAAAACACTAGAAACTTTTCAACAATCCAAACTACAGTTTGATGGAAATGTAACAACGATTTAGAATTCATGGCTGCAGTTACCGCATCCACACGACAAGAAAAAACTTGTCCTTCGGTAACAAATTTTGAAAAATTATCATTATATATTCGTAGAAGTAGGCAAAGTGACTTTCTGTAAATAAACAAAACATAAGACCCAAAAACAAGAAACAAGAGAATTGGCATATTTTGTTTTTTTTTCACTCAAAATACTGAAGAAACATGTTTGTCTGTAACTTAACAAGTTGTTGTAAATACCTATCTTCATAATTGCTTTTTGGCAGAATATAGAAAAACCCATTCATTTCAGAGCATTTCCATAGCAACAAGTATATGACCTCATTGCAGGTTTGATGTTAAACTCTAGTTATCACCTAATTATATTTAATAACAGACTCAATATTCAAGAGCGCTACACTTTAGTTTCCTTGGAAACATAAGTGTACTGTGCTATTTCACATCACGTTTCATAAGCACTTCAAATTTTTAATAAATTGTCATTAAAGTTCAGAAATTGTGTTGAAGATTTATTTGAAGTTTTCAAATGCTCAACAATCTTTCTATATTCCATCCCCAAATCTATAGCTGTTCTTAATTGGTTTTCAAGTTTTGTATATTGAATTGGAAGAAAATACTTTTCTGATACGATGAAACAACATCATCTTTGGCTTGGTTTAACTTTCGGTGCTTCTTATAACTCTGCCTTTTGATTGGGTGGGTAGGGGGGAGGATGGTGGGGATGGGGAGGGGGGAGGGTTTTAGTGTTAACCATATACGTCCATCTCATGTCTGTTGCATCCTATTCAGTGTTTTATCCTTAAAACATCTCAATAGATTTGGTTCATATTTACCTCATATTACAATTTCAAAGTTCTATCCTTTATCATATTGAAGTGATCATCTGTCAAGTTCAAAAGGTCAAAGGGTCAAAGGTTATATTTGACAACTTCTGCAAATTCCTCAAACAAATGATACCAATACACATGGGAGAGAATATGTTTATGTCTGAGAGACTTTTTCTGGTTTTAAAATTCTAGAAGTACAGTGGTAACAGCTAAAATCAGAATTAAAATTTTATACAAAAACACAAAGCCTTGCAGTCAGAAAACTAAAGTTTATCATAACCAGAATATATTCAAAAGTACTACATATAATTTCACTTCTGTAACATAAGTATATGACTGGAACCTGGACCTGTTGTATAGTACTGTAGGGTAACTCAGAAAGTAGAGAACCTTGGGGATCCCAACAGGTGTTCAACAGAAAACATTAGACATAATACAGAGATTGAAAATTTATAGTTTGACAGCCTGGAAATAAAAACTCGAAATATGAATTAGGGGTTAAATTAAAATATTATTGAATATTAAGGCCAAAATGAAGGATTCCAATACTTCATAGAACTATGTCACATGTAAGTTTTAAATAAACATCAAAATCTTATTTGGTAATAGTCTATTTCTGTATGAAACCTGACATATCTGTACATCTGTTTTTAATGTCTTCTCTTAAATTTTATCAAGATTATTTGTATACTGTATTTAAAGAAGATGGTGATACAGTGTACTGTATAATTTAGCATGTATTATGAGTACTCAGTGTTGATGTCCAGGTTCTGACAAAGTCCTTTCAAAATGTGACTCCAAGAAAATTGCTTGTGATATGGCAAAATTATTTACAGAAAAAAAAATAATAAGCAATTTATTTTAGTGAGAAAAAAAAAGAAGATAAGTAGTGATTTTAAGTGAAAAGTTGAAAAACAATTAAGCAATAGAATTTTTGATAAATGGACAGTGAAAGTATGAGATACCTGTGTCATTTGAGGTTTTGTTGTGCTTCTTCATGGAGACCCTCTTCTGGTAATAAATTTGATATCTGTTGAGCTCCCTCATGGAGACCCTCTTTTGATAATAAATTTGATACCTGTTGTGCTCCCTCATGGAGACCCTCTCTTGATAATAAATATAACTGTTGAGCTCCCTCAAGGAGACCCTCTTTTGATAATAAATTTGATATCTGTTGTGCTCCCTCATGGAGACCCTCTTCTGGTGATTAATTTGATATCTGTTGTGCTCCGTCATGGAGACCCTCTTTTGATAATAAATTTGATACCTGTTGTGCTCCCTCATGGAGACCCTCTCTTGATAATAAATATAACTGTTGAGCTCCCTCAAGGAGACCCTCTTTTGATAATAAATTTGATATCTGTTGTGCTCCCTCATGGAGACCCTCTTCTGGTGATTAATTTGATATCTGTTGTGCTCTGTCATGGAGACCCTCTTCTGGTAATAAATTTGATATTCATTGAGGGCCATCCTGGAGACCCTCTTTTGATAATAAATTTGATATCTGTTGTGCTCCCTCATGGAGACCCTCTTCTGGTGATTAATTTGATATCTGTTGTGCTCTGTCATGGAGACCCTCTTCTGGTAATAAATTTGATATTCATTGAGGGCCATCCTGGAGACCCTCTTTAGACAAACATCATTGAACATCTTCATTGAATCCTCCTTATATTGATACATTTAGTAATGGTCAAACACCATCATATCCTGTTGTTCAATAGTGTATTCTCTAGATTTGAAACAAATATCAGACCAGGATCAAACGCTCTGCTTCCCTTGCATATTGCAACCTCCATGTGCTGGCAGAAATGTGGCATTTATATCACCATAAAATGACACTCCTATCACCAATTGAGTTTGGGAAATTTTTATCTTGTCATGCTTGTGAAGAAAATGTAGACATCTAAACAATTGTATTGCTTTTCAAGAGGTTTTCAAATACTTAAATATTTATTCTTAAATTGGATAGAGAATGGAATGCTAGAATTTCCAAATATTTTATCCACAAAAAATATTTTAACTTGTATCCTGGGCTGTTTGTAACCTGTAACTGTCAGTTTACAAGACTTGATAACCTGTAGGATTCCATCACTGTTTAAAATCAGACTGTTGATAATCCAGCCTTATCATTCTACATAACTCCTTCAATCCTGCCAGCCACAAGTCAACCAGTCTTTTTTTTCTGCTTATGCACTTGTGTATTGTAAGAGAAAAAAAAATCTGAAAAAGGGTGATTTGATGTTTATGCTGTACTTGAACACCCTGTAAGGACTACTACTGTATACAACTCTGTGTGTTTTCTATCACATTATCACAGCTGTTTAATACAGATTGTTTTCCAGACAATTTCATATTATTTTAGGTATTTACAGCAAAGGTCTACCTGCCAAATGTCAGACAAGGGCAGGAGCTACAATTTGCTGGACCACACAGCTTTTAACACATCAGTACAAACAGACAGACATGCAAAACAGCCAGTTAACTGGCCAGAACAGCCAGCCAGCAAGCTGTCCAACTGGCAGGCAATACAGACTTTTAAACAGACAGACAGACAGGTACATGAATGGATATACAATATATATATACAAACATGCAATACAGCCACAAAAATGACCGGAATAGCCAACCAGCAAGCTGTTTGACAGACAGACAGACAGATGGACAGATGACAGACCAACAGACATGTTTGAAGGGTTCAATTTGTCCTTGTGGAACAGCAGTTTGAAAGCTGTCTATAGATAAACATACTCTGTAAAGAATAAAGAATAGATTTTTTCATCATTTTTCTCCTGTTTTTAAAATTACCTGATGTAACGTAGATAATTAGTTGGTAGCCCACCAGGAATTTTAATATTTGTAAAACTATATCAGGTAATGTTGACCAAAAAATATTGGCATAACCCATCCTATCACTGGAGGTTTCTTAATAAACTTCAAGCTTTTGTCTAGGTAATCATCTCCTCAATCCCTCCCAGGTTGGGAATTAACAAATTGGAACTCTTCTGCATTGGCGGTTAAATCTTCAGAACTGGGGTTTTCTACCTTAAGATAGCGATATTAAACTCAACATCAATGTGTTCATAAAACTTTGATTAAATTCTGTAAACAGGATGTACTAGTAAATATAAAGAAGATGTTTAGTAATTATTGTTATAAATGATAGCAGAAGGAGCAGGAGAATCAATTTTACTGCTACATATAGAAACATGTTACCACCTCCTGACATGACGGAAAGGATTCAATCTTCTCTGAAAACATTTTAAGATTGTTCTTATGAATGTTTGTATAGACATATAGATTACACTGTCTACAAAACCTAGAAGCAGTCTGCAAGATTTTAGCAGGAAGTTATAAAATATTTTTGTTATATATATTGAACGTTTACACAGAATTGTCTCAATTGCTTAAAATAACTGAAGGAACTAATTTTGGAATGAGGAATTTGACAACTTTCCAAATGTTAGCAGGCTCATAGACTGTACAGGGATATTGAGACTTGCATCTCTCAAACCGTGGGTTTTCATTGTGTTAAACACTTTGAAAGAATCATTTCTCACCACAGAAATCACACTTTCATAGCAACAAAAATTGTTGTGATGGTTTTCTAGTCTGAATTTGGCACCTAGACAGATGTCTGCAGCTGAACAGGGAAAACCTGGTAGCAGAGTTGTGGACTAGAAATAGGTGTTTTAGGTAGATACCTCTTTGTACCGAGTTGTAGACTAGGTCTGGGTAAATACTAGTTCTCAGTAAATATGTGGGTGAGATTTCTTTATGTCCAGAGCTTTTCTCTGGTTCTGGGAATATATCGTTTTACAGTTATATGGACCAGTAATAGGTAGATCTATATACAGAGATGTGGATCATGTAGTAAGGTATATAGGTAGAGAGTGTGGTAGAGGTTATGTAGGTAGTAAGGTATATAGGTAGGGAGTGTGGTAGAGGTCATGTAGGTAGTAAGGTATATAGGTAGGGAGTGTGGGGAGAGGTTATGTAGGTAGTGAGGTATATAGGAAGGGAGTGTGGTAGAGGTTATGTAGGTAGTAAGGTATATAGGTAGGGAGTGTGGGGAGAGGTGATGTAGGTAGTAAGGTATATAGGTAGAGAGTGTGTGAAGAGGTGATGTACGTAGTAAGGTATATAGGTAGGGAGTTTGGTAGAGGTTATGTAGGTAGTAAGGTATATAGGTAGGGAGTGTGGTAGAGGTTATGTAGGTAGTAAGGTATATAGGTAGGGAGTGTGGGGAGAGGTTATGTAGGTAGTAAGGTATATAGGAAGGGAGTGTGGTAGAGGTTATGTAGGTAGTAAGGTATATAGGTAGAGAAATACATGCCATTCTGTCGATGAGAACAACATTTCTTTGGGAATGTTTGGGGTGTAATGTTGTCTTTTAAAATACATCTCTGCTGGCTACCACTCTCTCTGACTCCCCGTATCCATACAGCCCTGTCAGTGCTGTGCGTTGCTGATCACCACCCTCTCCCCTGTGTTTGTTAATGTTGAGTTACAGATCTGTTCAGTGTGTAGGTGGTACTTCCTTATACAGAACACCTGTTTTTGTTTTAATTAAAACATGCGTAAGAACACCTGTTGTTGTATCACCTAACAATTACTCATATTAACTTGGTCTATTTTTATCAAAACTTTTTCTATTGTGTGGCACCTGTGCTATACTATGGAAAAAGACATGGATTTAATTTTATTATGCTAATCTGAACATCCTAAATTTTCCAAAGTGGTTTTTATAAATAGCTAAGGCCTTGTCTACAACACTGGGAGTAGGTCTAATGTTAGATAGTAAAATTGAATGCTTTTAATCCTCTGCTGTTATTCATGTCTTTTTTTTATTTCCTATTTATTCTATTTTGGGAATTCAATTCACGAAGGGAGCACAATAGCTCACTTGGGAGATCATTGGATCACGCAACCTCAGTTGAAGTTCCAAGGATTTTGGTATGATGATCACAGTGGTACACATGGCAGTTTGTGTCACTCACAAATCTGGGAAACAATCTAGTCTGAGATGGTGTGGTTATCTCCCTTGGCAAGATATTTTATCCTACTGATCTGCTTTGGAAGGCATGTGACAGGCTTCCTATATGTTGTTCACTAGACTTGAAATGATCTGGCTGTTCAATTTCCTAAATTTTGATTGGTAGCAGTTTTTTTTCAATATTTTGATTGGTTGAAGTTTTGTTTCCTGTATTTTGATTGGTGTAAGCTTTGATTCCCTTAATTTCATTGGTTGAATTTTTTTTCTGAATTTCAGTAGTTTAGAGAATGATTCATATCACCTGACTGTTTACTTGGATCAGATTATCAAGATCTTACGATAGTTTGGTCATTAAACATTGCAGAAAGCTGACTGATGAACATTGAATTAAAGCTTATGTATGACTTGATTAAATCATAACAAAAATTGTAATTTGGAGAGAAGATCTATCAACTGATCTACTGCCTATTTCCCTTACCCTCAGAGAATTACCAGACTGGCTATATCATATATCTTCCCCAGATGTATCCTTCCTTTGTCAAATTAATGTTGATTAGGGCTGAGGATCACAAGGCTTTTTAATGTAGTACTTAATTCTTCATTATTTCCTTAATTCTTGTCAGTAGATACATTAGCGTTAAGGCCAAGGTCTCATTTGTGTAAAATCTTTGATTCAAGGGCTGTATAGAGTCAGTCAATGAAATATGTACATAGTTTCTTCCTATTTTTATGATAATTGTTTGAAAACAAATACTTGTCTTACACATTTTTATAAGAAGAGAGTACTTACTGTAATTGAGTATGATAATGGCTGTCTAGGATATTCAGTATGTGTTTATAACACATGTTGTTTACAGTAGGTGGTAGTTTTCTCTATCTCAACCTTACAAACATAAACAAACATAAAAAAAGAAAACAGATTTATTTACGAATCAAATAATTTAACACGTTTTGGTTGTATCCATCACATTTTGTTTGTTTAAGACAAACATTTAAAAAAAAAAGAAAATGAATGGGCCATGATGGTTGAGTGGTTAAGACCTCTAGTTGTCCTTATAACTAGCCCTCCTCTTCTGGTTCACGGGGTCCAGCCCTACATGGGGCAGTCACCATGTACTGGCCACAGGTCAGTGGTTTTTTCTGGGCACTCCGGCTTTCCCCCACCAACCAAACCTGGCACATCCTTAAATGACCCTGGTTGTTGACAGGACAACAAGCAACAATAAACTAAACAAAAAACCTGTAATTTCAGGTGGTCTTATTAGGCAGACTGCGATCACTCAGTATATGATATACCCTACAGTTTTAGAATTTGTACCCAAGTAAGTTGTTCTAAATTTTCTGTCTTTGTTGCTTTCAGGATCCTCAGACAGAAGATGGAGGTTCCTACAAATGTACTGCGGCCAATGACCTTGGGGAATCTAACGCCAACATCACCCTCAACTTCCAGGGTAGGTGTAATAATCTTGGTTTCCAGTGAAATATTCTCAATTTGAAAATCCTGGTACAGTATTGGTGTATTGTAGGTTAATAAAAGAAATTTTAAATCTGTGTTATTGAAGTGCTTTGGCTGGGTGTTTGATGATCATGTACAATGTCTAGTCATGCTGTCGTGTGATTTCTGTTAAAAGTATTGTGATAATTCAGAGAGGCATTTTCTTGTTTCGAAGGAACACTTTATTGTTGTGAACATTCTATCTGAAGCCTTATGAGGTACAAATCTGCAGATCCTATGTTATAATTCTTTGACTAATGCATAATTAAAAAAAAAAAAAATTTTCCCATAAAGTGAAAGACAAAAATTGCCATTTGTATTTTACAGGTGGTGCTAAGCCGAAACCTGCAGGAACCCCGCCTACATTCACAGACAAACCAGTGGTGAACCAAGAGAATAAGAACCTTGTCATTGAATGTAAATGTATGGCTAACCCCAAGCCCATCGTCACCTGGTTCAAAGATAACAGGATTATTACTCCAAACTTCCGTTACAAGATGAGGACAACAGACAAAGGCGATGAACACATGTTGTTCTTGGATGTTATGGTAAGGATACTTACACACTACAGTCCATAGAAAAATACCTATAGATGATACAGTGGTCAGATTTAGTAAACGTTTGTGGAGACCATGGTTACTGCCAATTATATGATATTTTAAACAGACAAGAGAAACATGATATCTCCAACTTACATGATTTTGATCAGAACCTGCTTAAACCACGATAAACTGCTAGAACAGATATATCTTTACATTTTATCAGTATTAAAAAATTTCAGAATCAATTTTTAGATCTAATTAAGTCAAAATGTGACAAAGGTCATAATTTAGTTTACTGGGATGGGTAGGATTCAAACTCAGAACCTCTGGCTTACTATTAGTCTTATGCTCAACCAATCCAGTTAAAGGGAAGATCTCTTGAGCGATTTTACAGCTAGTATTTAACAGGGTTACACCAATGTCTAACCATTACGAAAAAAAGTCATTTACAGACAGAGTTTATAGATACTCAACAGAGTTGATTATAAGGTATTTTTCTCTCATTTTTGACTCATTAAAACACCCTTCTGCCCGTGATTTTAAACGTCTATATAACCAGATGTTAGATGACTAGATGTAGTGACACTGAAAAACTCTGATTTACGTTAAGAACTATAAAAATTTATTTTTAACGTAGGAACTCTCGATGTTGTAAATCAAAGTTGAAATAACAGTACCATTTATGAAAACCTGTATTACCTCAGGTCTAGTAGCACAACCCATTGGTTCTTATAGATTCTGTTCGGACAATTTTTATATGACTAGTTCGGTTTGGACTAAGCAGTGTTTGTTCCTCTTGCCGATTAAGTACATATACATGTGTATATGTAATCAACTTCCTATATAAATAATTCGAATTCCTGCTTCAGATTTCCTGTTTCAGAAAATGATTGAAATGTGAAAACCATTAGAAAAGTGAGATATATACTATGTGTGGTGCTTTTATACAGCCATCGTAAATTGAGTTGTTAAAATGATTACTCAGCACAAAATATAGAATTATTTATAGGTATGTGAAGGGTTTGTTGGGATATATTTGGATACATTTTGGCTCATGTTTAAGTTACAAGAAGATATAACTTATATTTATCATTGGAGCAAAAAACTATCCTTACTGATCATGTGGTTAAATTATGATGTTTTGAATATTTATGATCAAATAGCTGATACAGAGGAGAATTTGTTACATAAATAGTATATTTGGTAATTCAATGATAAAATTTGTAATATTTGTCTCGGGAATTGAGATTTAGAGTTGAAGTTAGTTTATTCTTTTTGGTGATGGTTTCCGTTCAATCAGCAGTGAGTTACATTAGTGTATAAACTAACTCTGCACTCTCATACACAGCCATGATAACATCAGTAATTTGTTAGAAAAATCGTGAAACGTTTTCACCTGACATTTAACACATGGCCTTAAGATTGGAATGGAAACTTTTTTTGATATCACTACACTCAATTTGACTAAAATTAATAATCCTCCTTAGAATGCCTAGTGCCAAAATCTGAAAAGTAGGATTTTTGAATCTTCAGTAACAGATTAATTCCTTACATAGCTTTAAATTAAACCCTTTTGTTACTTATAGATATATTTCATATTTATGTATTAAAAAGATATTGTATGTTAAATGTTTGCTGAATGATGCCAGCAGTAACCAACTATAGTGGCACTAGAACAGTGAGGCTGTGATAAAAGCTAAGCCATGTTGACATAAAAGAAAATAAAAAAATTATTCAAACTTAGTGCAATTTTTGTTCGTTAAAGTCAATGTAACTAATCTATAAGGATTAATATTGAAATGATAGCGAGTTTCCAGAATTTCATATAATTCCTTAAGGTGAAAACGGACAAACATGCACAACCTCTACCAAGATTTTTTTTCATATACACATGTTGTATTGAAGGAGCTTTGATAACTCAGTCGGTAGAGTCTTTGACAACGTAACCTTGGCTGAAGAACTGAGGTGCGTGGTTTGATACTGCCTACCTGTGGTGGTTAGTGTTTCTCAGGAAGCTGAGAAATTGGCTAGTCAAGTGGTGATATGGTTGTGTCCTATATCAAGACACTTAACTGAAATAGTTCTGGATGACATGCGATGGGCCTCTTGTAAGTTGTTCAGTGAGGCAGCCACCAGCTGATACAATGAAATCCGGCCTAAAAATGATCCTGGTATTTCACAGGATGATAAAACCAACAAACATGTACAGTTAACCTTGCAATTCAGTTAAAAATCATGTTCTGATTATATTTGTAGAGTTTCACGGCAAAAGACAGTGGTCAGTACAAAGTCACTGCCAAGAATGACCACGGCGAGGGTAACGCCACAGTCACCGTCAACCTTGAGGGGTAAGTTTGATTGTTTGAACTTTTCTAATTAGTGTAAATAATGCAGAGTGGATTAGAATTTCTTCAGACTTGAGGGTATACTTTGGTGTACATTGCAGTCGTGTGTCTTCAGTTGAGAGAGTTTTCTGTCTCGGAGCTTATAGAAAGATAATGGCAGTCTTAGAACCATTTTGATTGATATAGTGTGGGTTTTACTGTGTGGCTTACATTGATCTGTGGGTTGATAACTAGATCTGCCAGGTAATTTAAACATGTTAGTAAAGATGGTGATGAGTAGATTCAGTAAAACTATTAGAGCAGATTTTTGAGGCTGATATAAGATGGTAGATGTGATCTCCAAGTGATACACATCACATTTAATTATTTCAGTAATTGTTAAGAAGCGCGGAGAGATGTTTTTTGTAATCAGAACTTATTCAATTCCCAAATAAATTGAATGCTAATTGACAAAAGTGGCATGAATCGTATGTATGATATGATTGCTAGATACGTTATTTAATTTAATTGTCAAGGAAAGATAAAGTATTTAACTAGAAAATAGCTTGTTGTTTATTGTGTAGATTATATAGAACGGCAGAGGAAACTGAACAAAAAGTTTGAAAAATTTCCATCTTTTTGTATTTTAATTGTAAAATTTTTTGATAAAAAACTTAATGTATACTAGGAATACACTTTTCATAAATAAAAAATGTCTCGGTTTAATAAAGAAAATATCAAATTGAAGGATGCTTATGTTTTTATCAATATGACATCAATCTGAACGGCACAGTTTTATCAAATGTAATATAAAAATTGAAATAGAATTTTTAAAAACATTTTGACATGTACACATATATACTATACATTTCTAAAACACTAGCGATTTTTTTGGTTTGACACAGACACTGATAAAATGAGAAAGATGAATAGAGAGATAGTAGGGCAGCAGGCTCCTAAACTAATCACTGGTTCCTATAAACTTTTCCTTATCTGTGGTCGGTAAACTCCCCAGTTAAACATTTTAGTATCCTAATTTTTCAGATTGTAAATAAACTTGACACCATCAATAGTAGTAGTTGTCAAATTCTGTAGGTCACATGTGGAGACTACAAATGTGTTTGATATACATAGATTACCACAGTGTCGGAAGTCTTGTAGATGTACCGTCAAACTTCATGGTTTAGGTGTCTTGTAGATGTGTACAGATGAATTCTATGGTTTAGGTGTCATGTAGATGTGTACAGATGAATTCCATGGTTAAGGAGTCTTGTAGATGTGTGCAGTTGAATTCTATGGTTTAGGAGTCATGTAGATGTGTGCAGTTGAATTCTATGGTTTGGGAGTCTTGTAGATGTGTACAGATGAATTCTATGGTTTGGGTGTCTTGTTGATGTGTACAGTTGAATTCTATGGTTTGGGAGTCTTGTAGTTGTGTACAGTTGAATTCTATGGTTTGGGAGTCTTGTAGATGTGTACAGTTGAATTCTATGGTTTGGGTGTCTTGTAGATGTGTACAGTTGAATTCTATGGTTTGGGTGTCTTGTAGATGTGTACAGTTGAATTCTATTGTTTAGGAGTCCTGTAGATGAAGTGTATAATTTTATTTGTCTTTGAGATGTATCATTCTGTTTTTGGTTGATAAGTCTGTAGATCTAGTGGGGATGTAGACAAATTCATCCTGTAAATATCTTAGATTTTGGAATATGAATGGTGCAACATATGGTATCTATGGGATGTTTAAGATATTGAATATTTTTAACGAACAAAATGAATTTCTCACTTAAATGGTTTTCTTTTAATAAATAGTGATTCGGACGATAAACAGCCGTAAGTTTCTTTGGAATGTAGGTTTTCTTCTTTGAAATGCATTTAGAAATGTAATTATCATGTGTTTTATGAAATAAGTGTAGTTAGTATGCAGATAATAATATTAAGACTTGCTTGAGTTACTTTGTCTATAATGATAAGAGACTACTTGTTGTATTAAGCACTATGTACAGTCTCGGATATACAGGGGGATGTAGTTTGACGTATGTTAGGGTACATAGACAGTGTTTCGGGCGTTGCAGTTTTTAATTGCGCTAGGCTACTGATACAATCACTAGCATCAAAACTAGGAATATGCTATGCCTCAGATGGAATATAAAAGGCAGAATATAAAAAAATATGCTTTGCTGCGGGTAGAGTAACAAGGGATGACAGGAAATGCATTTTTGCCTCTGATGGAATATCTAGGTTGGGATTAAAAATGAATACACAAGGTTTCAAAGAGAATACGTAGGGTGGGATAAGAATGAAAATGATATGCTTCAGATGAAATATCTAAGTTGGGATAAAAAAGACTACGCTAGGCTTCAGATAGAATATCTATGTTCGGATAACAAAGGAATTTTCTTTTCGTCATATAGAATATCAATAGTGGGATTAAAAGGAATGCGCTAGGCTAAAATACTAAAACAGCTGTTGGTGGTGCAGTGCCACATGCGCTAGGCTAAAAATACAGCATTAGGACGCTGCAGTAAGGAATGCGCTTTAGCCTAGGGATAGTGTTAATGGTGTTGCAGTGAGGAATGCGCTATAGTATAGATTTAGCGTAAAAGGTGTTGCAGTGAGGAACATGCTACAGGTCACAGATAGTGAGGAAGGTGTTGCAGTGAGGAATGCGCTGTAGTCTAGATTTAGCGTTGAAGGTGTTGCAGTGAGGAATGAGCTGTAGTCTAGATTTAGCGTTGAAGGTGTTGCAGTGAAGAATGCCTTAGACTGCAGACGTAGTTGTTAGCCATCAGGAAGATCTCGTTTTATTGCAGTGGTAGAATGATAACTTTGTAGATAGAAAAACATGTTTTATATTTGTGTTATTTGACTTTTCTTGCAGGCTGAAAAAAAGGTAAAATGATATGTGTATATATATATATTTATTGGGTGCACCCTGAATACGTCCCTAAATACATACTCCATCAACAGCACCTAAACATATATGTGTCACGGTGTCCAACTACAGTTTACCACTGCCTGTATTGTCAATATTGTGTAGTACTTGAGATTGAGGTCATTTTGTTGGGGAGAAAATTTTGTGGAATCATGATGAACCAACATAGTTATTAGCTCACCTGACATAGCATGTATCCATCATCCTTTTGTAGTCAGCTGATCCCCATCTGCTAACCATTTTGTGTCTGTTGTCCATCCATACAGACTTCTCCATTCAAACTACTTCTTCTCAATATCTGAAAAGGCCAAGGATGAAGGGTGCTGATATTGGGCCTGCAGCATGCAGGAATGGAGGAGGGCTACCAAGTTTTTCAAATTAATGACCTTGACCCACTTTCAAGATCAGAGCAGTTAAATCTTTTTAAATTTTCAAATGACTTCTACTCAATGGTCAAAAGGCCCAAGCTGTCGGTATTGGTTCTGTAGCAAGCTTTGATGTGGTGTTACTTAGTTTGTTCATATGAATGACCTTGACCCACCTTCCAAGGCACAGGGGTCAAACAACTTCTTTTCAACAACCAAAAAGCCCTGAGTGCTAAATTGGCCTGTAGCATGTTGAGGGTAAGGGCTACCAAGTTTGTTCAAATGACTGATCTAGACCCATTTTAAAGATCACAGGGCCAAATATGTTAAGCCCTCAAATGACTTCTCAGTTATAAAACCAGAAGATCAAGCGTATTGATAAATGATCTTAACCCACCTCACAGTGACATTCGTCAATTTAAAATTTCGTCTTTTTAACAAGTAATACACATCTGAGGTCATGGAATTTGTACAGTAGCATTCTTGAGAAACATGTTTTTAAGTGTACAGAAATTGACTTATTGAACTGACAATCTTCTGTGTAAGCTTATGAACAGGTGAGTGATTTGGGCCCATTGGGCCTGTTATACCCATATTGGTTCACTAACTTTCAAATATTGAGTTCAGTTGTCTACTCAAAAAGTGACAATACCATTATCTAATATCCCCAAGAAAGTGTCGGAATCTCAAGTATATAGATATTTGTTTATAACTTCCAATTGCCCTAGCTAGCTGCCATGTAAAGCCCACTGTCATATACACTGTGTGTATTGTAATCGATACCGGTGATGCCATAAATGGAGAAAAATGCATGACCTAAGTCAATATTCACCTGTCTCACAAGGACATTGATTTTGGAGAACTTAAGTTTGAGTAACTGTAAAGGTTTGATATATTGGAGAGTTCAAATTTTTTTGCAGTTTTACCAAAAACAAAAATGGATGTTTTTTTCAAGGAAGCCATTAAACAGGCTATGGGCTACTCTTAAATTTTTTTTTTCTGAAGAAATTTTTATATCAAAAATAATGAAAATTGAACCCCTCTAATATAAGAACCTTTACAAAATGTGATAAAGGGAATCTTACACAAGTGTCAATGTGGTTTTGAATTTTGAAAAAAAGGCTGATAGCTGATGACATTTGAAACGATTTGACTATAGTTTAGTAAGTTCTGTAACATTGACACAGATGTGGGATCCGTAGTATCACCCCTATACTTGATATTGTGTATTGATGTTGTGTTTGATATCTAACTCCAACATCCACTGTGATGATGACGAGGGCTATTTATAGTTTTGTGTATATAGATAGCTGGTAGATCAAGTCTATCTTAAATACATGTATTAGTTTCAGTATTTCTAGTGAATAGATTAAAATGCATGCAGTATTTACAGTCTACACGACGCATACTTCAGTAGCATTAGCACACAATCTTCGTGGTAATGATGTTGACCTCTTGTAGTTTTGTCTTCCTGACTTCATCTAATACCAAAACTTCGGGAAAAAAACAATTCTCTCTTGAGATTTTTTTAAAAGATATCAAAAACATGGAAGTTCAGTGTTCTAGATAAACCTACTTTAAGGAATCTAATTCATTTGTGTTAAGCTAACATATCTGAAGGAGTTTATTTAGACAGCCCTGGGGTGGCCATACTGCCACAGACATGGAATCTGCTGATGTTTATTGTCGTTTTTATGGAATTCCTGCCTTTTGAATGTAAAATGAATAAAACCTATTAAAAGTGCAGGCTGTTGGTTGAGATCTAATTCTGAATGTTAAATGCCACAATCTGGTGTTAGTATGGGAGGATGTACTGCAGGTAGGCTGTGGAACCCCCTCCCCAATATAGTAGGGTAGACCACATCATCTGCTGCTACTGTAGCTACTCAGTCAGGCTCTGAAGCTTTCCATTTCGTCCAATCTACAAAATGGAATTCACTGGTGTTAAATATTTTACATGATTTTTGGATGTCAGGGAAGGCTAGAACTGTTTCAGGGAACTTACTGGTGTTACGGTTGGTTCCCACTAACTCTTGGAATTTGACATTTGTGTGGTAGATCAATCTATGGATGTGAAGTATTAGAGATCTCTGTAAAACTTCTATAGGAATAACATCAAAGTTGAAAATGACTAACAGAATGAATGGACTGGGCAGGTACCAACTGCTAGCTGCTCATTTCTCGTAAGTATCAACTCAGGGATAACAACACAATATACAGAAAGCTTTTTGCTATATAATACTATTAAAACAATACGCAATGTCAGACTGACTGATTACCTCCACATAGAGAACAAATTTCTCGATAAAGTCATTCAGGATAGAAATACCTGTGTTCTATTTTTAAAATGTAATTTTAAGACTGTCATTAAGAATAAGAACATGTAGAAATCTACTAATAAAGAGACCATATACAATCAACTGAATGAAATCTTTGAGGTTTGCCATTAACCATATCTATATTTATTCATAATTTCATGCAATTATAAATGTAAATAATTATTTTTTGATATACACCATCGATAATTTATTAATGGAGAAATTTTTATTTCTTTAATTAATAGTTTCTGTATTATCTTCAGAAATATATAGATATGTAAATCATATCACAGATGTATTCACTGTTCCAAACAGTATTTTGTTAAAAGTCTATACATACAGAAATCTATACATACAGAAGTCTGTACATACAGTGGTATATACTGTAGCTTTCCCATTTTGATAGTAAAGACTGCCTCGCTTCATATAGGATATGGTAAAATTTAGAGAAAATACTGATGATCTATATGCTGAGTTAGACTGTTAGCCTGTTTCTTGTGAGTGTTGCTACACACAGACCCATTAAGTCAATCATTTTACTGGATATAACTGGTAGAAAAAGGAACAAAGTGAACCTAGCTTCAGGCCTACCACTGGTACCCTTTGATGTAACTGTAGGTCGGCAGTGAATGGGGCAACTCTGCTACCTGTTTATATTATAGACACTAAAGTTCACCGCCTTTCTTCCCCCAGATATGTGGGCAGACATTTTCTTACAGGTTTAATGAAGTCTGCATTGTGAATAGTTGTTTTGTCTCTGCCTTGGTACTTTTAATGTCTATGTATTGTAGCAGTATAGGTATCAGTTTAAAACCACTCCTATTTATAAAGTAGTGTTACAGCTATATGTTTAAACACTAGACATGTCTGTACTGTTGTGTTACAGCTATAGGTTTAAACACTAGACCTGTCTGTACTGTAGTGTTACAGCTATAAGTATAAACACTAGACCTGTCTGTACTGTAGTTTTACAGCTATAAGTTTAAACACCAGACCTGTCTGTACTGTAGTGTAACAGCTATAAGTTTAAACACTAGACATGTCTGTACTGTTGTGTTACAGCTATAAGTTTAAACACTAGACATGTCTGTACTGTTGTGTTACAGCTATAGGTTTAAACACCAGACCTGTCTGTACTGTAGTGTTACAGCTATAAGTATAAACACTAGACCTGTCTGTACTGTAGTTTTACAGCTATAAGTTTAAACACCAGACCTGTCTGTACTGTAGTGTAACAGTTATAAGTTTAAACACTAGACATGTCTGTACTGTTGTGTTACAGCTATAAGTTTAAACACTAGACCTGTCTGTACTGTAGTGTAACAGCTATAAGTTTAAGCACTAGACATGTCTGTACTGTTGTGTTACAGCTGTAGTTCTAAACACTAGACCTGTCTGTACTGTAGTTTTACAGCTGTAGTTCTAAACACTAGACCTGTCTGTACTGTAGTTTTACAGCTATAGTTCTAAACACTAGACCTGTCTGTACTGTAGTGTTACAGCTATAGGTTTTAACACTAGACATGTCTGTACTGTTGTGTTACAGCTATAAGTTTAAACACTAGACCTGTCCGTACTGTAGTGTAACAGCTATAAGTTTAAGCACTAGACATGTCTGTACTGTTGTGTTACAGCTATAAGTTTAAACACTAGACCTGCCTGTTCTGTAGTTTTACAGCTATAAGTTTAAATACCAGACCTGCCTGTTCTGTAGTTTTACAGCTATAAGTTTAAACACCAGACCTGTCTGTACTGTAGTGTTACAGCTATAAGTTTAAACACTAGACATGTCTGTACTGTAGTGTTACAGCTATAAGTTTAAACACTAGACCTGTCTGTACTGTAGTTTTACAGCTGTAGTTCTAAACACTAGACCTGTCTGTACTGTAGTTTTACAGCTGTAGTTCTAAACACTAGACCTGTCTGTACTGTAGTGTTACAGCTATAGGTTTAAACACAAGACCTGACTGTACTGTAGTTTTACAGCTGTAGTTCTAAACACTAGACCTGTATTTGTACTCTTGTACTCACTAATTTTGCCTGTTAATTGTAGTTATAAGCATTATTTCCAATGATATTGCCTTGGCCAGTAGATGCACATAGTATTTGTGAAAGTCAAAATACATTAAAACCTTACATATATATATATTGTCTTAACTGATGACAGGAGGCCATACCATCATATCTCTTAACTTTTATGCATGTTTGTATAATCAGTTCATGATGTTTATCTGTATCTATGAAAAACTGTAGAGAATTAATTGATACTGACAATATCATATTGTTGTAAATTATCGCTAAAGTAACTGGTATAGATGTTGTCCTTCAGAGTTTCATACTTTGTACTTAAAAACAGAAAAACCAGATGGTCTCACTGACAGTGTGTTTAACATTTCAACGGTTGATGTTCTCATGTTTTTCTTCCACAGTACAGAGAAGTCAGAATTTTTAATTAATTTTTACACAGATGATAGTTCCCCAACCAGCACCTGTGCTAGACAAACAACACTGGCAAACTATATTTCATTATCAAAATGGAGATGTCATTGTTTATATTGTACCATTTAAAAAAAAAAACAAAACTTTTTAGCTAAAGAATATTATAATGATTAGCATGCTATACTCCTAAAATAAGAACGTGTAGATACATAGTTTTATTAAAATACTTTTTTATATCGTAAATGTCATAATCTATAGAAATGTCATATCTCTGTAACTGTTTGGTATAAAGTTTGTATTTCAGGTGATTAATAGACATACTTATTCAAAGATTTAACTTTCTGAAATGGAATGTAATCTCCTCTAAAATTGTAAATTGTTAATAAAAATTCTAATTGTTGTTTATAATTATGTGTTGTAGAAGCAAAGAAGCCCCTCCAATGTTGAAGGGCCCACCTTCCATTAAGCTTGAAGATGGAGGAAAGCGCCTTGTCATGGAACTGAAGGTAGCATCAGCCTCCAAGCCTACAGCAATGTGGTACTTTGGGAACAAGCCTATTAAATCTGGGGGTCGCTATTTCCTGGATATAG
Organism: Ylistrum balloti; assembly: GCF_031769215.1. NCBI lineage: Eukaryota > Metazoa > Mollusca > Bivalvia > Pectinida > Pectinidae > Ylistrum > Ylistrum balloti. Next base: position 132,367 of record NW_026781984.1, on the reverse strand, counting down.
CCCATGAAGATGACTGCTACTTTGCTGTCATGGAAATCACCAATGTAAGTTTTTATACCCAGACTTGTAGTAAAGCTTCTGATTAAAAGAGTAAACATTATCTATCTCATCTTAGCAACTTGTGTTATTTAACTTACCTGATGACAATTGTTCCCACAGACTTTTTTAGGATAGATATGTCCCTGACAGTTGTATAACTCCCAAGAATGTGTTAAGATAGATATGCCCAGTCTTTTGTGTAAGAAGTGTTTATTCTTTTCTTGATAGCCGTCTGACCTTGACACAGGAGATTACAAATGTGTCCTGAAGAACCCAGGAGGAGAGGCAACTGCCAATGCCAAAGTTAACTTCAAAGGTATTGTATACAGGCTGACTGTAATGTATACAGACTGACTGTAATGTATACAGGCTGGCTATGATGTATACAGGCTGGCTGTAATGTATACAGACTGACTATGATGTATACAGGCTGGCTGTAATGTATACAGACTGACTGTAATGTATACAGGCTGACTGTAATGTATATAGGCTGACTGTTATGTATACAGGCTGGGTGTAATGTATACAGACTGACTGTAATGTATACAGGCTGGCTGTAATGTATACAGACTGACTGTAATGTATATAGGCTGACTGTAATGTATACAGGCTGACTGTAATGTATACAGACTGACTGTAATGTATACAGGCTGACTGCAATGTATACAGGCTGACTGTAATGTATACAGACTGACTGTAATGTATACAGGCTGTTTGTAATGTATACAAACTGACTGCAATGTAGACAGACTGACTGTAATGTATACAGGCTGGCTGTAATGTATACAGACTGACCGTAATGTATACAGGCTGACTGTAATGTATACAGGCTGGCTGTAATGTATACAGGCTGTTTGTAATGTATTAATGAGAAGGTTGTAAACATAAAGATCAGTATATGGTGTAAATCCAAGGAACAGAACCAGCAATGTTACTTTAGCGGGTAGTCAGTGTGTACATATCACATATATGTTCTGTGTATATATATATATATATATCTGTGAATATCTTATTAGTGCTTGTTGTACGATCGGTTAATTTTCTTTGGAGGAAATTATGTTTTATGCAATCTGTATTTCACTTATCAATGCTTAATTAATGTCTTATCTTGCAGCCCTTCAACCAAAGATCAAGGGAGAAGCACCCAAATTCTCGCAGAAGCTCTCCCCAAAAGTAAGATCAGCCGAAACATCTCCAGTCGTATATATCTCACTTTATAAGCCTTAGTTTTCATTTGTTGAAAGGAAAGTTTTATTTATGATTTGAATTTTCATTGACGTCTTCTTTTTACAGAATGTCGTTGATGGGGATGCTGTTGACCTTATCGCCAAGGTGACTGGTACAGAGCCGATAGAAGTTACATGGTTCAAAGACAATAAGCCTCTTGCTGCTTCTGATGTGTACAAAATCTCCTACGACAAGGGAACATGTCGTCTTTACTTCCCAGAGGTGTACCCAGAGGATGCTGGAAACTACCAAGTGGAAGTAAAGAATGTTGCAGGGTCTGCTATGTGTATGGCTAGTCTGTCTGTCAAAGGTAAGTGTCAGATATGTGTATGGCTAGTCTGTCTGTCAAAGGTAAGTGTCAGATATATGGCTAGTCTGTCTGTCAAAGGTAAGTGTCAGATATGTGTATGGCTAGTCTGTCTGTCAAAGGTAAGTGTCAGATATGTGTATGGCTAGTCTGTCTGTCAAAGGTAAGTGTCAGATATGTGTATGGCTAGTCTGTTTGTCAAAGGTAAGTGTCAGATATGTGTATGGCTAGTCTGTTTGTCAAAGGTAAGTGACAGATATGTGTATGGCTAGTCTGTCTGTCAAAGGTAGGTATAAGCTATGTGTATGGCTAGTCTGTCTGTCAAAGGTAAGTGTCAGATGTGTGTATGGCTAGTCTGTCTGTCAAAGGTAAGTGTCAGATATGTGTATGGCTAGTCTGTTTGTCAAAGGTAAGTGTCAGATATGTGTATGGCTAGTCTGTTTGTCAAAGGTAAGTGACAGATATGTGTATGGCTAGTCTGTCTGTCAAAGGTAAGTGTCAGATATGTGTATGGCTAGTCTGTTTGTCAAAGGTAAGTGTCAGATATGTGTATGGCTAGTCTGTTTGTCAAAGGTAAGTGACAGATATGTGTATGGCTAGTCTGTCTGTCAAAGGTAGGTATAAGCTATGTGTATGGCTAGTCTGTCTGTCAAAGGTAAGTGTCAGATATGAGTATGGCTAGTCTGTCTGTCAAAGGTAAGTGTCAGATATGTGTATGGCTAGTCTGTCTGTCAAAGGTAGGTATAAGCTATGTGTATGGCTAGTCTGTCTGTCAAAGGTAAGTGTCAGATATGAGTATGGCTAGTCTGTCTGTCAAAGGTAAGTGTCAGATATGTGTATGGCTAGTCTGTCTGTCAAAGGTAGGGATCAGATATGATTAGGGTCTGTTAAGTGTAATACAGATATGAATTGTAATTTTATATGATAAATGTGATACATAGTCTGCCCATTAAAAAAATTCATATTGACTAGAAAGTACAAAAAATAACGGAATCAAGAAATCTAATTTGTAAATCATGATAATCATTTGTTAATGAATATATACAGCATAGTTTTTTCCCCTTTTTTTCAGATAACCCACAGCAGGACCAAAAGGGCAAGAAGGTAAGCCTTTGTTTTGGCCTAAGTTGAATATCATATATACTGTAATATTACAAATTTTTGTGGGGCGAAATTTTCATGGTTTTCAAAAATTTAATATTCAATTGACATTTCATTTTGCGGATAAATATAGGTTATGTTCATGGACTTATGAATTCCTGGATCAAGAGAACACTTGAATCTACAAAAATCTATCCCACTCAAAAATTCTACAGTACTTTGAACATTTTTTTTTGAAATGGAAATTTCTCGTCACCATTTGTTTTATAGTACAAATGTTGTGATCAAAATTTCCAACATTGAAATTCAATATCATGCGTTTTGGTCAATGGCATTGGTTGTCATTCTATGCTGATGGTTGAATACAGTCACTTATGCAAAGTACTTGAAATATTTGTACGGTAGCTCTTCAAAAATCAGTAAAGAGATTTAAAAAAGACCAGGGATGAAACCCTGCTATAGAGGTTTCTGTGAGCAAACTTTCCTGTACTTCAAAATCAGATTTTCTTTGATCACAGAAACTATTCTATTGGGCAATACTGTAACAACTTTTGTGAGAAATCTATTGCAAATTTGTAAAATTACTGTAAAAGTTCTCGTACAGGAAATTGTTGGTTGGAAAAAAGTGTATATGGACTATACAATGTACAATGTGTATACAGAGTTGTAGCCATTTGTCTAGATTTCTATTTACATTAAATATCCAGGGAGTTGCAATATGTTAGGAGAATTTTGATATCTGGAAATGGTAGAGTTTGCTGTCCCGGAATTGTATTAGGATAGAGTTTAATGTCTGGGGTGTATTAGGATAGAGTTTGATGTCTGGGGTGTACTTTGACGGTTTATTTGTTAATGTCATTTTGATGGCTGCTATTCATTGCATTTATGATTGAGTTAGATATAATTGAGAAGTTATTTGTAGTTTATTTACTTTACCTATGATTGGATTGACATTTTCCATCACATGTAATTTTGTTTATTATTGTAGAGATGAGGGGTGGAAATCTGACACTTGTCAGTGTGTTACTTTACCATTAGTAAAAGGGAGGGGAGGTTTGGAGGCATTTAAGCTTGTTTGGTTTTATAAAGTGAAACAGATCATGCAATCTGTTTCATCCTTCTATTGATTCTAGAATTTATCTTCTCATAACAGAACTGATTTGAAAAAGATTTTCAAAAAAATCCTTGGGGAAAGATCATTTAAAATTTTATGATGTTGATAAAACTATATTATGTTTAACTTTTACCACTTAATTACTGACATATTCTGATAGATGTGAAGAGATTTGTTCAGTAGGTTCAAATTTTAAAGAAAGTGAATCCATTTAATAGTAGCTTTATTGATCTTTTATTTATAAAGATCTGATGTTGTTTTCTATTGAATGATTTTGTTTTATTTTTCCAGGACAAGAAACAAGAAGATCCGAAAGGTACATTGTTGATATTTCCTCATTATCGTTTATTTCTTAATTTTGATATCTTATTTTTAGGGTTCCCTTCCTTCATCATGTGACCAATCTTCATGTTAAACTTGTTGCACTTGTCTCCCTAAATCTAACATTGCCTGATTCTGCGAAGGCTTTACAAATAAATGTACAGGAAATCAGTAATAGAGCGAAGATTTCCATAGAAATAAATCTTACAAGTATTTATTTCATAATAAAAAACATATGAAAATCAGATTTCATCACAGTCTCTCAACAAAACCTGACAAAAAATTTTTGTTGAATATTGGCATTTATAATTATTTTGTATTTTTTTATTTTGAATTGGGATTGATTTTGAATAAATTTCTTGGCATCAAGTCATAAAAAAAAGGCTCATGCATGAAGATTGGTATGAGAATGCATACTTTATTTTGACAGTGTGTGCTAAATTATTGCCAGGTGATTAGTTCTTGTTATATAAACCCAATAATTTGAAATATAGGACTTTAGCTTCTAGTATTATGTGTTAGATGTTTAGCGATGATAATTTTAGCTGTTTAGCGAAGTGAAGCAGTGACCTGCTAATTGTTTTAGATAGAAATAGCACTTGATGATTAGCTCATTAGCGACAAGTTTTAATTTTTGACAGTGGTATGCTGGTGATTTAGCCTTGTCTTGCGTGATGTGACTGGTCCGTATTTTCATTTGGAACTGGTAGCTTGCTCTAGACCTGTTTACGATGAGAGTAGACATGCATTATCTAGTGCAGAATTAGACTGTTTGTTGTTTGACCAGTGTGCCCACCATTGATTGGATTTTAAAAAAAAAAAAATCTAGATTAAAATATTTTGACATTTTAGACTCGGTATCATGTGGATTTTAATAGTTTATTTCTGCTAAAAATTTTCTTCCAATTTTTTTTCTTTCAAATAATCTTAGTTGAAATTAATCCTTTAGAGAAATTTTTCAAAAGCATGTTTTCATGGTAACAGAAGTTCTTTAGTTCTTACACTTGTTAATTACAATTTTTTTTGTATGCGTTCCTGTTACCTTCACTGCGTTAGAAAAAAAGCCCTCAATCCAATTACTGTTACAATGCCATGCTTCCAATCTAAACATTGTTCAAAAGCTACACCTCAAACTTTACTTAAAATTTATTTGTAGTTGTTTCAAAGAAAAGGAGCTATTTCTGATGATGAAATTTCAAAATAAAAAATGAAATTTTAACTATATTTTTGAAAAATTAAAAAAAAAAAAATCAAAATTTTATTTAGCATTATATCTATTTTGTTTCACAAATGATATCGTACATACTAGTTATATATCTTTACATTTAACTCTTAATGACAAATAATCTATATTGATATTTTCAATAGTTTCAATATTACTTTATTTTTCCATGCTAATATAGAATTGAAACTCCAGTTATAGGGATAAAAACATGAACAGAAATGGCTTCTTGTCAGAACTCCATATTGTAAGCAAAGATTATGTGTTGTATACAGAATGCTGCTTGTCTCAGTATCACCACAGATGTTTTAAAATTGATGTTATTCTCAAATTTATCTTATTCAATCTCTTTCATATCCATAATTGTCCAATCATCATTTTTTTTCATGAGAAATGTCAAATTCTAGATTTTGTTTTGTGGAATAATATCTAATGATTGCCTTTTGGATGGAAAAAAAAATTCTAGGTGTTTTTATAAATGTGTGTGATAAATATCTAAATTTTGTAACGTAGTTGGTACCATATCTATCTGTCACTAAGCCCATGTCTGGTAATAAGCCCACCTATGGCTATTGCATCTCAATGAAAATGCTAGCAAATACAATCTCACTGTTCAGCTATAAACCTGATTACTCCAAGTCAATATTTATGATGTGGCTCCCTGGGCTTATGATATGATAAATATAGTACATTTATAAAACTCTTCTCTGTTTTGTTTGTTGTAAATCCAGTTTTCCAGTTTGATATTTCACACGAAAAAAAAAAAGATGACAAAATATGAGTAATTTTTTATTTTTTTCATTGTATTTCTTATCAAGTTTAAATTAACATTTCTTTCTTGACTGATTTACATCTGTGGTATACAGAGATAAATGCCTTCTCCTTGTTGTTGTAGTATGATGGTAACCCAAACATAAAAAGAAAGACAGCATTCAAAAGAAATGAAAAAAATTATTCAGATGCGAAGTTTTATTTAAGAATAATTTTTTTTTTGATTAGTATGATTTATACAAAAAAAAAAAAAATATGTGAGAGTTACATAAAGATGTATTTTTGATATGCTGAAGTTTGGGTATACTGTCTGTTTAGGTATAAATTATTGAACTATAGCACACATTAGTATCTGTAGCCTAGGAACAGCCCTGTCCATGAACATACACACACAAGCTTTAAGTCGCCTATTTAATATTGCAATGCACCAATTCTGCTATGCATGATTGCAACTGACCAATCAGTATATATGCTGAACAGTGTCAGCAGGGCAGGTTGTTTTCCTGTCATCTGATTGGCTAAAAATGTTTCGCTTTATGTTCTGCTGTTTAAATCCAGACAAATGATACAATTTTTGTAAATACACTTTCAAAAACTTTTGAAATTTTTGGCAATTATTTTCTGAGACAACTAAAGATGGACAGGGTTGTATTTTATTTCTATTTTAAGTGAACATAACCATGTATGTTAAATACACTAGTTTAATTATAGACCTGTTTAAATTACCCATATAGGTGTTAAACCTGTATGATATAAAGACTTATGTAGAACACTTACATTATAACCATCTGTTACATACACCTGTGTTGTGTACACATGTATATTTCCACACATGATGTGAACATGATACAGATGTGTACTCTTCATGTGTGAGGAATATATACATGTGTCAGGTACACAAAATGTAGTAAGGCACCCATGTAGTATAACACCTATAAAGCATACACCTGTTATTGCACATGTGTGTACACACCTGTGTGAAAGCACATATATGTGATGTACACACGTGTGTGAAGTAGATCTCCTGTGTAGATGACTATGTGTAGATGTTGTATGCCATGCTTAGCTTTAGTGTGTTTCAGTAGACTGACTCGTAGCTTCCTTTCACTCTCTTTCTCCCTTCAACCTCCATCCCGGCACTCTTCCATCGATATCCACGTGGCGCTGAACCATGAAATGCTCGACCAATCAAAGCTAAACAACCTGAGGCAAAGCCCGCCCCTCAGATCAAGGAGCCCGAACAACAAGCATCTAAAGTGCAACCACCAGCTATCATAGAACCAGGCGATAATAAAGCTAAAAAAGCAGGTAAAAAACTGTCGCTATGACGATAACCCCTCACCCGATAACCATCCTCGTGTTGACCCCTCCCCCTTCTCCTACAGCCAATAAGGTAGCAGCCTCGAGGAAACTCAAGCCATACGCCAAGCAACCCACTACCATCTTGGAGGAAGGTAAGGTATTCATTTTATGGGAAGTCAACAAGGATCACATTTTTTTTCTTTAAGAACACTTTTTTTATTTTCCCTGTTTTTTTTTAGTTTCAAGTACTTATATTTGTGGAGAATGCAAAAACCAAAGCATTAACCTGTAGTGTAGTTGTATAATTATGTAGATGTTAATATCGTAAGTTTGTGTCTATAATCACATATAACCAACCTACGGCTTCATTAGGGACTTATATGAACATATGTAAGAAATTTCTAAATTATGTAGACCTTAATATTTAATATGATATGCAGGATGATATATTGTGGAGAATAACCTAGGTTTAATGCTTACTAAATATATTTTGGCTTCAAATCAATATTTATTAAATTAATTTGTAGCATAATAATTAAGCTTTATAAGTTTTGCTTTCTCATTCTGTCTAATTAATATGATATTTAATGTTTTATTTGAAAGCTTGCAGTTGTGCTGAGAGACTATTGAAAATCAGCTGCAAGACTTCGGTAGGCCTTTTTTTTTGCCATTTGGTAACAAAAACAGAATTTTAGATTTAATTCTGCTCTTGGAAATTGATATTGGACAAGTATTTATATAACATGTCACCAGATTTCAAATAAAAGTTATAGCATTCCTGTATTTTCACACTTTTTTTTGTTACTTGTACTAGGGGTATATCCTGTTGACTTCCTATCTATAAAAGTGCATGTCCTCAACATTACTAGATCACACTGCTTAATAGCCCTACGCTGTCCTTGAAAGGTAACCATGGTAATGCAATGTTGTCCCTTGGCTTGGAAAAAAAAACACACAAGGGAGATAATTCACAAATTTACCCATGGGTCAAAGTATTGTAGGATTGTTGAAATTAAGTCGGTTTGGTTCAGAATGGATATTGAAAGCGTTTTTATCTTATCATTGTATCATTTTTGTTGAAAAACCTGATTCCAAGGGGCAATGTCAACCAAGTACTCACTAGAGCATTAGACATATGATTGGCACGTCCCGTAACTCAGACGTGTGCATATACAAATATATAGGACAGAAATACTGGAATATTAATCCTTTTAACACAAGCATTGGTCTCCATCTATAAAACATATGGAATGTTGCCAGTGTCCCCATCCAGGTTGACTACGTAGATTTATCCTGATGTTGTACTGTAAGCTTCACCATCACATCGTCCCCTTGTAGATATAGCCATGTACTGCTGTCTGCTGTCAGCACCGTCACTAGGAAATTGTTCCCATGGTGATCGTCACCAAGTATAAAACATCCAATGCAGTTTAACAGGACTAAACTATTTTAAAAAAATGTAAACAGCTTCATTAACATAACAAAAAGCATTCCACTTATAGCTGCAATATTTTAATCAAAAACATCATCTTATCAAAACGAATTAATAATTAATCATAAAACACGTTACTTATCACGCATACGTTTGCTACAGCTGCCCTATCATGACTGATCAGCGCCGATTTAACTCCTTCAGTGATAACAGAATAATAGAGATATGCATATTATATATTTATCTATGTATGTATATTTTCCTAAAAGAATAGCTATAATTGATAAATCTAATGTTAGAGATTTTAGTGCGTACTTATGCGATGTGCTGTAACACACATTGTTTACTAAGCTAACATGTACTGATCAAGAAATTATTAAAACTTGTTTTATTGTACACCCAAAACTGATTCAAATTTGCTGTAAGAATAGATTATAATTTGATAAATAGAATATGCAAATATTAATTTCTTTATTATAATGTGATAAATGGAATAATTTTAAAGATGACATATGTTGTCCATATTTTCTGTCAAATGATAAATACAATTTTTAAAGTCATAAAAAAAAAATATCAAAGATTTAGTATAATTGATTATTATGTACTCTTAAATAACACTGAAACGTACGTTAAGGATTCGTAGGAAGACCTTTTCATGGGTGTGTTCGACTTTTGTACCACAAAAACTCATATATATTGGAGTATTATTGTGTTTGTAAAAGATCACTATGACTTGAAATATGTTATTTTTTTTAATGTCAACAATCAAATGCAAATTTTTTAAAACTAGATTGATACACTTTTATATATAAACACCAACTAGGTTTTCATAGAAGAAAATGTGAGATAAAATGTGGGTTTTCGTGGTACACAAGGACAATCATATTCTTGACTGTAAATTCTGTCCCATTCAATCACAACCTCAATAGAAGAAAATGACGATGGACCTAACAATGAGGATGGTTATGAAGCGGACGATGATCGTCCAAACATTCCAGTGATCATGATGGAAGATTATGGTAAGTGGTGCCACCTATTGGCCCAGTAAGTGTCAGGAATTAGATTAGGGTTACATATAGCGGTGTCAGTTCCGATGTGCTGTTGTAAATTGTTGTAAAATTCTGATTTATCAGAATCAGAATCGGGTGTAAAGTATTTGTTGCGCTGAATACATACTGTGATAGAACTGAACAGGTAATGTCACTTGCTGTTAATCTGTGGAAGTGCATACTGAAATGTACTGTGTTGGCACTCCTGGTGATGTATGTACTGCGACGTACTGTGTGCATACTCCTGGTGAAGTATGTACTGCGACGTACTGTGTGTACTCCGTGATGAAGTATGTACTGTGACGTACTGTGTGTACTCCTGGTGATGTATGAACTGCGATGTACTGTATGCACACTACTGGTGAAGTATGTACTGCGACATACTGTGTGTACTCCGTGATGAAGTATGTACTGTGACGTACTGTGTGTACTCCTGGTGAAGTATGTACTGCGACGTACTGTGTGCATACTCCTGGTGAAGTATGTACTGCGACGTACTGTGTGTACTCCTGGTGAAGTATGTACTGCGACGTACTGTGTGTACTCCTGGTGAAGTATGTACTGCGATGTACTGTGTGTACTCCTGGTGAAGTACGTATTATGTGCATACTCCCAGTGAAGTACGTACTGCGACGTACTGTGTGCGTATTCATGCTGGTGTTGCTTTGTGATTAGTGTGTTGTGAGTATAAATGTTGGTCCAGTACATTATGTATGTTTTGTACTGATGATTGGGACCCTCTGGATCACTGTTAGTGAGGTATGCTACCTTTCATGTAACACAGACACAACAGTTGTGTAGTTTACCAGGATTCTCTCTCTTCTAATCAAGTTTTTCTCGTTTCTTACATTTTGCTGTTTTCTTATTTCACTCTCTATCAGTTTTTGGTGATATGCTGTTTTGTAAAGCTTTGTCTAGTCTGCCTGCTGCTGCTAGTTGTTATTTTAAGAGTTGAAAGAGAACTGAATTCTTATCTTGATGATAAAAATGTTGTCTTTCCCGGTCTCATTTGAATTTAAGGTAGAGTGTCCCTCACATTTTTTAGTGAAAGTCTTCAATTATTTCAAACACAAATTCAAAGAAAGTAAGGGAAAATATGAACAAAAGAAAGATTTAAATGCAGAATCCTGAAAAAGGAGAATAAGACCATGTGTTTTGGAAGAGAAGTCGTCATCCGCTACATTTATGACACCCATCATGTAAATTTGACCAATACATGTAAGTAATGTTTCATTCCCAAATGAGAACATTGGGTATACTACAAAAGACTCTCATGGCTGTTTCTATACAACTCTGCTGTTTCTATACAACTCTGCTGTTTCTATACAACTCTGCTGTTCCTTGGTTCTGCTGTCATTTATTCTGCAGACTCACTATCAGCTCTTGATTCTCCCTTTGAGATGCTTCTATTTGGTATTTTCAACAATACACTCAGTTTTAGATCTACCAACTTAATTTCATGGTTTCATGGTAGAAACTCTCTTATATTTGGCATGTACTGATTTGTATTTTGTTTTGTCAACATGTTATTAAATAAAATGATAAAATAATTTGATTCAGTGTCTCTGACTTTTATCTGCGATACCGCATCAAATGCGTTCAACCTTCATGCTCATCTGTCAGGCATGCGGCCTATATAGATCTGAGGTCATTCTTAGTATGGTTTGGGTATTTTGGTTTACAATATTCTTATTTAATTTTGGATTTATTTGTTGCCATTGCACATCGTTATATTCAAGATCTTGTGCACAAGAATTGATGATGATCTACACATATTTTAAGATTATTTTTGTTACATGTTTTGTGTATTTGATGTTGTGTTGTGGTTGTCAGTGTTGTTCAGTCAATGTTCTATAAATATATATTTAGTATGTAGGTTCTGTGTTAAATAAAACACCCAAATAATAACTTTAAGTTGAAAAAATATCAAGACAAAAATTTGTTTTTAAATAACAGTCTGTGAAATAAACTTGACTCATGTTGCTTTCTTGATCGCAATATTTAAACCAATGAAAATTGTACTTCTAATTCTAAACTGGTCCTTACATCTTTGATGAAGAAATTCATCAAGCTAACACACCAAATTATTACTTGACTGGGTTTAAGCACATTATGGTTACCAAGACTTCATATAAGACTGGTTTTAAACTAGGCTAGAATTTAAAAACATTTTATTTTCAGGATCCTAAGAGAAATTAAAACCATTTAGCTAATTTGAAATTAAAATTTAGAAATGAAAATCTGAAAAATGAAAAATAATTCTTGAAACATGTAATTAAAATATCACTTACTTGTTAAGATGTGTATTGAAATATCTGCTGTTACATCGGATCTAGTTAAAGGAGTATAAAGATTTGAGACTTGAAATTAAAGAGTTTAAATTTTTGCCATGAACTATGATTTATTTTCTTTTTTATGATTTTTGCATTAATTTATTCCTATTTTATATTTTGTTATTACAGTAGTCATATAGTGTTTCATTTCAGCTATTTCTTTAATGATACAAATTGTTTGAGTTGGAATGCATTTTATCTAGCTAGTGAATTGTAAAGTTTGTTATGGCTTATGGGAATGCTGTAGTTTATAGAAACATTTTTATTTTAATTATTTTGTAAATTTTCATAATTTGTTTTTTTTTTTTTAATTTCAATTTTTTATGACAGTTTTTTTTAGGTAGAGTTTTTGGCAAATGGATTTATCTGTTATATCGATTATTAATCTATAAATTCAACAAAAATGAAAAGAATTCAGTTGGTGATTATAAGTAAATGTTTTCTGTATATCAGTGAAATAACATAATTGATATTAAATGAATTCATTTTCATCTGCTATTTTGGGAAAAGGATTATATATGTATAACTTATATTGTCTACAAAGTGTAGATACTACTTGCTGATATAAATTTCAGATAAATTGGCAGTGTTCAGGTAAATTTTATTTTTCAGGTAACAATGGAATCATTTCCTTGTTTCCACTTACTGTTCCAATTAAACTGTTGACCTTTGACCCCTCACACCTGCTTACAACAGTGTTAAACCTTAATTCTGTTTCAGGTTTAAATATTTCAATAATTTTTAACATTTTCTCCTTGCCCTCTAATTAATTGAAAACTGACCAGAATTGTGTGAAAAAAAATCCTATTTTTAACTCTGCAGTTGATACACAGAATCTTATTCTTTATGAAATAAACAAATGTTTTGGTCTTCGAAAGGCAAAATGAATTTTTGAAAAAGTTTTTAGTAAATCTCAGAAATTGTTTCATCACTTTACAATTTCAATTGCTCATTAGTAATAATATGTAATTAATGAATCTTAACATCTTGCTGCTTCAAATGTGATTTGTGTGGCCATTTGCAATAAGCTAGTGCTATTACACATAGATCTGTTCAAAGGTAAACAAATTGCACAAGATGCATCTTTATGGATAAATTATAAACCTCAATACAAAATATATATACCATTAACACCTTAAAGGATAAAATTGAAATGTGTGCTGCCAATGCTTTGTCGGTGTCTCCTGTGGTGACACATGGACATATGTCTTGTTGACTAATTTATGTTATTATCTTGTTTCCAGAGCAAACAAGTGCTGCGAAGGTGAGTATCTTATTCTGTGTAGTCTGTGTTGTAGAATAAGAGAGATTGTCCTTCAAATGACATTGAATGTTATAACATAAATCTGGTAAGGGGTATGAATCACCACAGCATTGAAGTAGGATCTTTGAGTTTATTAGTAACTATCAAATGGTTTATTCTTCTCCGGCATTCATGACCTGATGAATCCTGGAGAGGGCGAAACCGGTTGATAGTTACTAATGAATTTAGTAATTAGTAATTATAATCGTACAAATTTAAATCTAAAGACCCAACTCCGACACTGCTGTTATTATGATATTCCTTACCTGCCTCTCTCTACTGCTCAATCATCCAGCATATTCCTGGTTATCTAACTGATCAGTAAAGGAACTTAGTATCCACCCAGACTAGAAGGAACAGCATTGGCTCTCTTACCATAATCCTTATCAGATACATTGCACATGGTCCTTAAAGTCCTTTAAATAACTTACTACTGTAGAGTTTGGTAGAATCATAATTGTTGATTATTCTTCAAGTTAGCCTGTCATTTTTTCTATACTTTGATTTGCTACCCCTTTAACACACAGCCCCCAACCCCCAACTCCCAACCCCTCCTCCTCCATTGAATACAAATGAAGGATGATTTTACAGAAAAGTACAAACAATAATTATCAACTTCTGATGGCTTGAGTACCTCTTAGAATGGCATGCAATGCTGATAGCACAAAGTCTTTAAAATCAGGACTTTTTTCTCAATATGTAGAGTTGTTGCCCTTTATTTTTCTATTACTGAAAGGTCAAAAGAGGATATTGTAATGCCACTGTCCATTTGTCATTCCATCCACCTGAATCACCATTTCTGAATAATAACACAATTTCCAAAGAGTAGATAAAATGTGAACTTCTCCATGTTCATTTTTAAACAACTCTGTTAGGCGTTGTCTCATTGACAAACGTCAGTGTTCTGGCAATTTTATGTAAGTCAAGGTCATTGTTACTATAAATATTGCTCCTAGTACTTTGCCTTTGTTATGGCCATAACTGACCTTAACAATATGCATGCTTCAAAAGTGTACAGAAAGTAGATTTACAATGAAGTCTTATATTTCAATGGACCATGTATTTATCAGGATGACGGCTATGAGCAGGAAGGACCCAAGAAAGTGCCGAAACCTGGGAAGATCGATGGCCCCACCCACACCTTCGCTAATAAGGTGGACAACCAAGTCATTGTAGAGGGTAGGTATGGCAACCTTAAAGGTTGTTGTAAGTTATTTGAAAACTTGAGGAAAGTGAAAACAATTTTTATGGGAGGAATTTAGTTTTTAAACACTTTTAGAAAAAAGATATACAACTTGGTTACAAACATTTTTGGATTTTCTGTTGGGGAGATTTTGTCATTGAAGCAATCTGTCTTCAGCTGTCTATTCTGTTAGACTAATTGGACATTTGAATTTTACATTATACATTTTCTTTGATAATTTATGATAGATTTGAATTTATGTTTTATGCTTCTTGTTAAAAGAGAGTGTCAACCATTGAGGAATGAAATTGACACGTCACAATTTGTTTTTCATGTATTTTTTATATGTTTATAATGTTCTTGCTTGCATCTGCTTTTGTCTTAAGTAATATTATAGGTACATCCCCTTATTCTCTGTGGTAGGTAGCCTTACAATCACTGTTTGAAGTTCTGTATTGACATTTTATCATTTATCCAGGTGACCCTATTAAGGTCGACGTTAAGATCAATGTCCAGGATGGAGCTACATCACCCGTAGTGCGGTTCATGAAGGGCAAGCGAGAACTGAAGAACGACTCGCGCACAAACATCGTGCAGGAAAAGGCTTCAGCAAAGCTTGTAATGAATAAATCAAGATTTGCGGACGAGGCCAAATACACAGCACAACTCATGCAAGATGGCGTCACTGTTGATGAAATGACCTGGAGCGTCTTTGTTAAAGGTCCTTGGCATTATTTTCTTGTTGTTCCACTTCATTTAAACATCTTCTGGTAATGTAAGGAATGCGATTAATCTTTTTATTTCAGAATTGTCTTTTATTTTTCTCTTTTGTTGTACATTCTGGATTAAGATGATCTGCGTTGACATTCAATTAAAATTTACCTGCATTTACTTTGAACATTTGAATATCTTGATGTGATTGGTTGTGCTGATGTCATTCCCGATAATCTTTTGACATTTTTTCATCTTGATCCAAACCTGTAGATTTGACGTTTTATTTACGATATGATCAGATGATGAATTTTGTGTGCAGAGACATAGTGTCCAGGATCCGAAGCTTTGGCTTAAGTGATAAAATACAGAATCCAAAGTTAAGATCCAAAAAAACAGTGAAAGTCAGGCATGTACAGCTTTTACAAAACATTAATTTACAATTTACAAAAAGGTTTTTAAGATTGGTATTTTTTTGTGAAACATTGTACAATGCTTATTGGTTATAAAATATTTATAATGGCGTTATTCCATTGGCGTGAATCAATTGATTTGAATCAATAAGCTGTTATATGTCTGACTATTATTGTTGTTAGGATGTGTGCTGATTGGTATGCAATATAGATATATATCAATAGAATTGTATATAGATTTCATATACTGTAGTGATAGGGATGAAGAAGAAGATTAGGTTAAAGGGTATCACAATGTTAAGGTCATTAGGTTAAAGGACATCACAAGTTAAGGTCAATAGGTTAAAGGGTATCGTAAGGTTAATGTCATTAGGTTATGTGGTATCACAAGGCCAAACAGAAAAAACTAAAAATGGCCGAGGCTATCATAGATTAAAGAGTATCACGAGGTCAAAATCGTTTGGTAATAGGGTATTGTAAAGCCAAGGTCATGATAAGGTTAAAAATGATACCTATAACCCAAGGTCATCTTTAGGTTATATAGGTTATCAGAAGGCCAAGGCCATCATACGATTATATTGCTTATCCAAAAGTCATCACTTGGGTATTATCAGAAGGTCATTAAGTATCACAATGCCTAGGTAATGTTAGATATTACGAAGTCAGGGTATTGAGGATGTAGTGTATTACAAGGTCAAGGTCCTTATATGAAGAAAAAATGCCACATTTACAAGGTTAACTAAGGTAATAACGGTTCCATGAGGCCAAAGTATCAAACTGAAAGTATTGAAAATTCCGCAAGTTATTGTTAGAAATAAAGGTTATTTATAGGTCTGTGTAAAATTGCTGAAGATCTTGGATATCTGCATAATAAAAAATAAATATTCATTTTTTAACTGGCTTTCTATAGTATATGACATGTAATTATGTTAGGTTTTGAGTTATTCAGCATGAGTGCAAGGTTGTCATCATTCCAATAAAATCTGTAGTGTTGTGTGTTTTGAAATAGAATCATTGAATGTTTGGTCTTGTATCTAGATTTCTTAGACAGTTTAGTCAGTTGCTTGTTTTCTTTCTCAAGTCAACACCGACAACAAACCCGAGAAAACGAGTGTAAATAGAAGGAAACACATATTTACTCCTCTGTTATACTGTATATATTAGTTGTTACAGTTTTACCCTGAAACACCAGTAGGATACAGTGTTAATGTGTGAGATTTCAAGTAGATAGAGGATGTGGCATGGCCGATCACAGGCACAGAACAGAGGAGCACAGAGAAATGTTTGCATGTAGGAATGCATGATGATTGACCTCTGTGACCTTCTCCAATTGTAGATCCTAAAGATTCGAGCTTGGACTTCAGGAACCTCTTAAAACATAGGTAGGTCCTTATATTCTCAGTTTCAAATCATTTCTGGCATCTATCATCTTTGTCAAGGATGTGTCATTTGTCCCTTTTTATTTTTAATTTTTTTCTCACTGGTCCAATTTAACCATCATGGAGTATTGACTGGGTATTAATGTATAAAAGCATCTGATTTACTGGTATTTCTTTTCTATCATTACTTTGACATAGAACACTGTTTTGATCTTTTACTGTACATCTGTATAAAGGCAAAGCAAGAAGAAGGACAGCACAGAGGAGGATCCTGACTGGGGAAATCTCAAACCAGGTAATATATTTAATTGGAGTTACTTCCCTTATCAGCACTCTCTTAGCACCAAAATGATAAAATCCCATATCATGCACTCATGAAGGTGACCTGCTTTATCCAAACTATTTTTTAAGTCCGATAATGATTAAAACTGAAGTCCACTTTAAAGGATTAATTCTTAAAGTGAATTAACAAAACCCTATTAATTTGTTGTGAACTTTAACCATTAAAATACTGGTCCGGTCTACAAACCTTCTTTTTACTTAATCACTTTATTTCCTTACCAATCTGTAAAACTAATAAATGTATCCCACTTAACATGCTTCATGGCAAGAACATAACAAAATCTATTGCAAATACTTTTGGTGATTTAACCATCCAAAATCTTTCATCCCTTTCTTTATTAATATTTTGAAGTGTGTCTCTCATTGTTTCATGTTAATATCCAACATGCGCATTATTTATTTCAGATGGCAACTGTACGTTCCAAGCAACCGGACAATTAGTAACTGCGTGCAATATATATAGCATTGCGCTAGAAGCGTAATTTCTCTTTCAGTTGCATTGCGCTGTGTTGTGCTGTGTTAGCGTGTCTTGTGTAGCTGTTAGTGTCTAGTAGATTACAACAACATACATATTTATACCATGTTAAGGCAGATCCTCTGATAATGTTCAGGATACCAAATATTGTGTCAGGAAGACTAGAAATGTACAGAAAAATAATTTAAGGATTCTGAAGAAACGTAAATCTTATCAAAATTCTTTTTTTTTTATATTTGTGTTAATCCCATCAATATATTCTTATTGAAAAATATTCTTCTGTGAATTAGCGATTTTCGTAGAGAAATTTTTTTTTTTGAAATGTTTTTCGATGAGGAAGACTTGTATGATAGACCCTTAGATATATATATATTGACATGGATTCAAATAGATTTAATTTCATTTTTGTTTTGGTGAAGATGATGAGTTAGATAACATTTCAAAATTTGAATTGTAACTGTTTTGTTAGAAAATTAAAAGTGTTTGAAAAGTTTAGGTGAGAAGTTGTCTGAGTTGCTGTTCAGTGAGATTTCTTTAGATGTGGCTGTGTATAATATAAGGAGTCAGATGCTCTATAGTCCTAGAGTGAGCAGTATAGAGCCTGGTAGCATGCGATAGTACATTCAGAAACATATATCTTAAGCACAATAATATATTATATGGTATATAATGTCTTGTTTTTCTTGCATTAATTGTTATATCATTGCATATTGTGCAAACTTGGTTTTTTTTATTTGTTTTAAAACAGATAATATTCAAATTTTTCAGAATACATCACCATTTTTCATCACGATTACAACTATTTTCTGGTGGATTTTTTTGAAAAGATATAAAATTTTGATTGACTTAAATCTCCATCGTCAACATTTGACGTGTCTAAGTCTGTTATACAACTGATAGGAATATAGCTAGAGTGCTTCGCTTTTGTTGTGATGTGTTTACTTGTTTGCTTGTAATCAAAAGGACATATATGATGTCCATTTGAGCGCGCATAGAAAGCAGAGCTGAAACTGTCGCGCTATCTTTAGACGTAGCATAAATAATATCGGGCTATGATGCGTGTTAACATTTAGAGAGGCTGGTCGTTACAATACTGTAGTGTGAACTACCTACCAATAGACCTAGTGTATAATTACTGATCAATCGTACTGATCTCTCACCATTAGAACTAATTCAAAATAGAATGGGTGTCGACTTACATTATTTAATATGGAACACTTTCGGTACCAGCTGTGGAAACCACTTCAAAATGTACAAGTAGTGTTTGAGTACAGTTTAATAAAAATTTCTCTTTAATTAGTATCTTTTATTAATACCCATATTGAATATGAGTTGCCTTATATGGAGATATTCATTAAATCAAAATGACTTTATATGTAATTCTGTTATTACCGCGACATTTGATCAGATTAGGACAGATTTAAAAATCTTTGAACTGGTTTAGAATAATTCAACAAAATTGCTTTGTATTGAATTTTCAGACCAAGGTTATAAACAGCTGAACTAAAATTGGATTTTGATATAACTTAGGTTTAAAATAAGATATTATTTTTTTAAAAAAAAAGGAAAAGGATTAAAAGATGAAAAGAACGGTTTAGGCAACAAGTATTGAGCTTATTGATTCAGAATCGAGCTAACTTAATCCACAAGAGGATGTGTAAGTCCAAGGTGATGTGAAGGCTAGGACAGATACATGTATACATGAACACAATCTTTGATGTGCAAATGTACTAGCTTTAACCTTATTTCTGTATACTGTAATTAATGATCTCTGTAAAGAGTTTGAAATGTATTCTTTGATTGATTGATTTATTGTTTATATGTCGTTATGTGTCATTGATTTATAAAAAAATAAACAAAAAAAATTTCCTCGTAAACTCTTGTTTCCATGAAAAACATTTTTTTACTATTTTCTAAAATATATATGTCCTGAAAGATAGTTTTAACAGTGTGACAAGTTAGTAATAATATGATATTATGACGTTATTGCTTATTGGGATTGCTTTTATATCTTGACAAGGTCATGACCTTGTACTGTTTTTTAGGTCATGACCTTACAGAATTATTTATGAGGTCATGACACTTTACTACGTCTGTTTACAGTCGACAAGAAGAGACGTCCTTCTCAGATTGAGATGATGAAGGCTAACCTGAAGAAGATTGAAAAAACAGGAAGTGACAGTGAGGATGAGAAGGTAATGTTATCCAATCAGAACAAAGATGTCAGTTGCTACGGCAACTGTGTGATCATAACTAAATTAATTTGTGTACTAATCAGATTTTACCTCATGTTTATCAAAATCCATTGAGATAAGTTTAACTGTTAACAAATGTTGATCTGAATTTTTAACATACATTCATAAAACAGTTTGTTGGATGTCAAGATCATTTGAGATACACAATAATTTTTGCTTTCTTAATTTTTATTTTTTTATGAAGAACAGTTTTACAGCTTTTGTCAATTGACCAGAAGTCTCTGATTCTGTTCATCACAATTAATCTTTTATACGAGGATAAATGTTTCATAACACAGACTTACTCTCGGTAATTTATCTAAATCAAGATTATTTTTCTAGAAACAGGGTCAAACAGGGGTTATCATTTGGATGATATTGCTCAAGATCTTGGGCCAAAGGTTGCCTCATTAAGGATATTGTCTAAATCTGGGGTCAGATTATGGGTACATGAATAAGATTTGGTTGATATGGAGTCATAGGTCATCTAGTAAATCATATTACCTTAGATTGGGGTCATAGGTCATCATGTAAATAATTTCTGATAGAACTGGGATCACCTTGTGAATCATATTGATCTAGATCTGGGATCAAAGTTCATCATGCATATATTATTACTCTAGATCTTGGGTCAAAGGTCATCATGTTAACACACAACTTAATGGTATCAAGATCAGGTAATTGTAGGTTAAGACTTGGATTTCAGATCAGGGTTTTTATATAATTCTTAACGATGATTCATGTAATTAACAAGGACGATTTCAATAGAAGATTACTAATTGTAACTAAAACAGCATACTAATTGCTTAAGTGTGACCATGGAGCTCTCTCCTGTGCATTAGATCAGATTAGGTTAGGGATTAATTTTGTCAAATCCTGAATGTTTTCTCAAATTAAAGCCGGGTAGCCAGACTTCCTCAAGAAGGAGTTCCTTATTGATTGATAAAGTCGAGAAGACCACATTTGAGAGTGTCAGCATGACTCAGAAAAAGACATCTGTGGAAGCTGTTAAGATTGAGGAGTCCACCACCGTGATGAAAATGACCAAAAGGGCCTCAGTTGAGGCAGCTGAGATAGAGCAGTCAAAGCTAAAAATAGGCAAGGGAAAAATCCCGGCTGCTGAGGCTGAAGGAGAAACTGTTACACTGAAAAAAGTCAGCGCCCAAGAGGAAGCCGGGCTATCACTGAAAAAAGTCAGCGCCCAAGAGGATACCGGGCCATCAGGTCCATTTATCACACCAAAGAAGTCATCCCTCATTCCAGATGAGACTGATTCCCAAGCTGGCCCATTTGTCAAACTTAAAAAGGTTTCTTCTGGACAAGTAGAGGCTGAGGAGAAGACTTATCTTGAAGTACCTGATGCGAAGAGTAAGAAAAAGAAGAAGAAATCCATTACAGAACAGGCTCAACAGGTGTTCGGGGTGAAACTGAAAGGAATGAAAGGAGGCAGGGACGATTTTGAAGGGGATGTGGACTTTGGTGTCCAACTCAAGAGTTTTGGAACAAAAAAGGCATGTCTGAGAAACGGTAGAATGATGGTCTGCCTCAATCAAGGGCAGATAACTGTCTTAAGTAAGAGGCAGATAACTGCCTTTTAGAGGATGGCTAGTGAAGCATTTGTTGTACAGCATTGTTTTATTTGTATACCATACACCTGTTTGCTTTTATGATTTATTTTGTTTAAAACACATTTTTTTGATGATTTTTTCCATTTAGGAGCGCTTTGTTTGATGATGGGTTGATCTGTTCTCTCTTCTTCTTTTTAGTTGATACCATATTGAATTTTTGATTCCTATGTGATGATACCAGTTGTCATGGTTACAATGAACCATGGCAACACTATTGTTGCCTTTTGTTTTTGCCATTTTCAAGAAAGTATGAAAATGCATGAGGATTTGAAAAATTCTTTTCTACAGCACTGTTGGTATGTGTTATGCACATACATTACGCAGACACAATAGTTTAGCATTGTTATTACAGCACAAAACATTTTACTATTTCAAAATGGCAATATATCCGCATGGCGTTTATAAATATATATTGCCCATAATGCACAACAGGTTCGTTGTTTGATTATATTGACTCGAGTGCCTGAGGATATCTTTCCCTGTTTCTCCCCCAGCTTCTCATGTTTAAAATGTATATCAAAGTTATATGCCCAATCTTATGTTTTTTTACTCTTTTTTTTATCATTGCATATTACCAGTTATTGGGAAATGATGTTACAATGTTTTTTATTATCTTATTAATTGATGATTTTAGAAATAATAAGTGTTTTAATTCCATAATTAAAGATTTTTTTGATGTATCTAATTCAAAATTCAATTAACATCTAATATATTTTAATTAAAAAAAAATTTTTTATTAATTTTGAAAATAAAACTCACATTCAATATGATCAATGAAGACCAATCTTTACAATTTGCAAATTGCACAAGGTTGGACTATCTTTGACTCAGTTTCTATTTCTTTATTTTCCCTTTTCTTTGCCTTTGACCAAGTTTCTTCCCTTTTATTTTTGACCCATCTTCCCTTCATGCTCAATGCTACACATGAATTTCACATCCCTTGATAGGGGGAAGGGTGGGATGGGGTGAACTTTTCCTTTCATTTTTCATAACCAGTTGAAATTACTGAACTATACATTTGCGCTTCAAGGATATGATCCTTAATTTCTCTCTGAAGGTACTGATGGGTGTTAGGGCTTACTATTAGTGTTATCTATACCTTGTCTTCTGGAATTATCCAAGATGCTTCTTTTGAGTGATGCATTATTCTTGATACAAGGATGAATCCTCTACATCTTTTGAGAATGGGTATGTATGCTCATACTGGGCCCATTAGCAGAGAATTAGTATCTCTTTTACTCATAGGCATAATTCCAAAACCTAGGAAGTTTATTTGAGAATAGGTATGTATACTTTTGTAGTTTGCCTATAGGCTGGTCCCTAATGTTAACAATGCCATTAGAATTACCAGTTATACTCACAATTCACCCATTAGCAGTCCTCAAATGAAAACACCGCTTTAGAGAACACTGGGCCTGTTAACTGACCCCCCTGAGTTAACACCACTTTAGAGAACACTGGGCCTGTTAACTGACCCCCCAGGGTTAACACCACTTTAGAGAATGCCAACACTGGGCCTGTTAACTGACCCCCAGGGTTTACCTCACTTTAGAGAACACTGGGCCTGTTAACTGACCCCAAGGGTTTACACTGGTTTAGAGAATGCTTACACTGGGCCTGTTAACTGACCCCCCAGGGTTAACACCACTTTAGCAGACACTGGGCCTGTTAACTGACCCCCAGGGTTTACACTGGTTTAGAGAATACTTACAGAGAGCCTGTTAATTGACTCTCTGGGTTTAAACTGTTTTAAAGAATACTCACACTGGGCCAGTTAACCACTTTAGAGATTACTCAGGCTGGGCTAGTTTAACACTTTTAGCTAATACTCATGCTGGGCCAGTTAAACACTTTAGAGAATACTTACACTGAGCCAATTGACCACTTTAGAGAATACTCACACTGGGTCAGTTAACTACTTTAGAGAATACTCACACTGGGTCAGTTAACTACTTTAGAGAATACTCACACTGGGCCAATTAAACACTTTAGAGAATACTCACACTGGGCCAATTAAACACTTTAGAGAATACTCACACTGGGCCAGTTAACCACTTTAGAGAATACTGAGGCTGGGCCAGTTGACTGCTTTAAAGAATACTTTCACTGAGCCAGTTAAGCACTGTAGAGAATACTCATCCAGGGCCAGTTAATCACTTTAGAGAATACTCACACTAGGCCAGTTAACCACTTTAGAGAATACTCACGCTGGGCCAGTTAAACACTTTAGAGAATACTCACACACGGCCAGTTAACCACATTAGAGGTTACTCACACTGAGCCAGTTAAGCAGTGTAGAGAATACTCACCCTGGGCAATTTAATTACTTTAGAGAATACTCACACTAGGCCAGTTAACCACTTTTAAGAATACTCAGGCTGTGCCAGATAACCACTTTAGAGAATACTCACACTGCACCACGTAGCTGACCCCTCCTCCTCTAGGTTTACATTTTAGAAAAGGGTTTACCAGGTAGCTTCCTAGATTCCACCATTTTGGCCCTTTAGCTGACCCTTTAGGTTTACTCCACTTTGACCTGTTAGTTCATCCCTAGATTTAAACCAGTTAAGAGAATAGTCAGAAATCGTTGACCCAGTAGCTGACCTCTTAGATTCTCACCACTGTTGCGAATGGGTATGTATAATCACTCTGGACCTCCCAGGTAAACACGTTCTGATTTTCAAAGCTTTATGGGTATTTATTACTCTGTGTACAGAAGGACTCCAGTAGACGCCAGTCCATGGACAACCTTGATATTCCTCTCCCAGTGATGAAACCCAGCGTAGATAAACTCGAGGCTATGGAGCAGCAGCGGCGCACATCCATGCAGCAGCGTAGGGCATCTCTCGTAGACTTAATACCTGACTGGCCCACTCTACAGCACAGAGAGGCCAAACGAGAGGTAGACTATATGGGCTTATCATAAACAATGCTTAATTTAAGCTGCAGATAAAATATAGGGTGTGATATTCTGATCAATCTTGTACTATTTACGTAACACTGACCGAAAAAAAGAAAAAAATGCATTATCTTTTTCGTAGATATCATCTCATCAAATTCATTAATTAATAAATTGTAATTTTTCTATTCGCCTAAAATTGCCACTAATCGTAATCTGTGATGTCTGTCACTCATTGGATATGTGTGTCAGCATTAACTGCATTGTTGTCGTAATTTTACTTTCAAGGTATTTTGTAGTACAAGTTTCATTTGTCCTGTTGTGTCCTTACTGGCAGTGGAAAACAAAAACAAAAAACAAAAACAATGATTCAACTTTAACTCGGATGAAATATACAACTACAACAGTGCTTGTAGTAAAATAGAAATTGACAAATGAGTAATTAAATAAAATTCATCAGTGACAAGGAAAATAAAGTAAAGCTATGAAGACTTTTACAAAAAAAAGTTGAAATCTCTTTGGTGAGTGTAAATAGATGACATATTAAAAAAATTAAAAAATGTTAATTTTGGACTGTAACATTATTACAGATTCAGTGTCCTCCGAAGCAAGTGAAAATATAATGTTTAAAATATAGGGATAGTTTTACCTAAGAAATCAATATTATATCAGAGAGTGAACCTGATGCCCTGGAAAATATTAGATGGGCTTATATCCAGACATAGACTGATTTCCAAATAAAAATGGTACTTCTGCACAGTAAAAACCAATTCAAAGTAAGTTCTAGATGTTTTACCTGCAATATTTAGAGATACAAATGAGGAGTTATACATATAACTCAAGTAATTTTAAGTTGATTTTGACAAATTTCAAATTTTGATCCTTTCGACAAAAGTTTAAAAATAGAGATCTGAGATGACAATTTTTAGATTAATTCTAACAATTTTCAAATTTTGATCTTTGGGACACAAGTTTAAAAATAAAGATCTACGATGGCATTACGTTATTACTACAAACTACCTTGAGAAGTTTGTGTATCACAGCAGCTACTTCACACATACTATAGTCTATCTCTGTCTATATATATATATGCTTTAAGTTTTGTTCTATTTAGTTTCAATTAAATCTATATTTTATTAATTTTGTTGATTTCTTGATTTTTAAACTAATTAAATGTTCCATTAATAACATTTATTTTACTGTATTCTTGTACTCCATAAATAACAAAATCACGAATATTTTTGAGTTTTAAAATCCTAATACTGTATATATATATTCATAACAACCTTAGCCTTTTAAAATCCAACAATCATCATTACTTTCACCTCCTCTCATGCTCATTGTTTCTAAAACAATTTTTGATGGTACATTGTTTTCAAATAAAAAAAATTTCATGTTCATTTTTTTCCCTAATATAAAAAGAAAATACTGATGTTCAATGAAAAATTTTTAAAATTGATATTTTACGATTTAGTTTTACTACTGTGGAAAGCCAATGTCGCAGTAAACTGATAAAGTTGGATATTAAAGCTGTTTAGTAGGAACCTGCAGGATCCTCACTAATCATTTTATCCTGTTCTCTGGTGTTAGAAATGAATTTAAACAGAAGCATGATATTTATGTTGTATTAACAATTTGGTTATTAATAACAAGAAATTCGACATTTTTATGTATATAATCATATATATATATACACTACACCATCAGAGATTCACAGTCAGGGGCCATAACCCAACACCAGCTGGCTTCAATAGTAAACCAACCAAGAGTAATACTGTAACCATAGTGTCCAGCCCAATTCCAGGTAGAAAAATGCCTATCACTCCTGCGCTAGCTCCCGAACATAGTTATCTCCCCTTACGCACACCTCTCCAAAAAAGTAGTGCACTTGTATTATGGGATGTTTGCACACATGACCTGGTATGAGCACTTTCTGGCATCCTACAAGCATATGTTGGTTGTTGTGTGATCGTCACTCTTCCTTTGTTTTATGTTGATGGAGTCCAGGATGTTTATATCACTTTTAAGACATATGTATGTCACTTGACATCTTGCATTGATTGCTATTGAGATGTTCACCAAGTCTTGTGATGAGCAAAGACATCATCACTGCACATACAGCTATACAATATAGTGTACAAAGATCTTATCTTTGTTACCGTGGTATTTGTGACAAGTCATTC
Organism: Ylistrum balloti; assembly: GCF_031769215.1. NCBI lineage: Eukaryota > Metazoa > Mollusca > Bivalvia > Pectinida > Pectinidae > Ylistrum > Ylistrum balloti. The sequence goes on along the minus strand of NW_026781984.1, from coordinate 105,399 downwards.
CAGTCAATGTCCTTTTGTATTGTCAATGAATTTTTCATGTTGTTGAAAAAAAAAGACATGGTTAGGAATATGTTTAACAACAATTTCTTGTGTCAATAAATTTTATTTTGGGGAGTAGGGGAAGGAATGTGGGGAGATTGATTAAATGGACTACTTTTAGATATCGGATTGCTTGTCACAAGTACCAACAGCTTCACTTTGATATTGTGATGTACATATATTCTTATACACACACGCAGAGCCTTGGTCAGGTTGTTGAGGAGAGTAAGAAACCACCTCAAGATTTTCGATCTATGCAACTGAAACGTCGGGTAAGTAAGGCTCTGTAGGTTATGACAATAACGATCCTTTGACCAACTTAAAACATAATAAATTCTTCACTTATGGGCCCAGGTCAGCTTGTGTCTTCACAGTTGGGTTTTGAAAGATTCTTAAATCTTAACTATACATTTGAATAATGCAGGTATTGATGAATTGTCATGAAAATTTTGATGGTAATTTAAAATTATTTTTAGTTTTTGAGTTTTTTTTTATCACCATGAATTTGGTAATTCTTCTTCGGTTTCAGTTTTTGATAGTATTTTTTTTTTTACCAAAGTTTAATCTAACTGTAATGACACACACAATTGCTGACTGCGAAAATGACACTTGTTATGCATTATAATGATCTAATTGAATCTCCAAACCTCTTGTCCTCATTGTTAAGGATACTCATGAAGACCAAGCATCTGAATGAATGAAATGAAAACAAAATAGCACTTGTTGCATCAAAGATGCATATCTTTACATCTGCACCTGTCCATAACCTGGACAAGAAAAAGCATTTGAAACCCAAGCACATCCCATTATAACACAGTCAGTATGTATCATGTCATCTGAAGGTCATATTTACAAAAATTAGTCCTTGACCTTGCCTAATCATGCCCTGGATCCTATACTCCGGAGGCCACACATCTAATTTGATTCTTAAAATGGCTTTCCACCTCATCTAATCATGCACTTGATCATCCTTTCCTCTCAAGTCCTTCCATATGATGCAAATCTAAAAAATGGTCCTTGACATTTTCTAATTACAAACTAGATTTAACTTCTTGCAATCCTGGAATCATCCTTGACCTTTCCTAATCATGTGGATCTTGACCTTTCAAGGCCTGTCATGAAAGTAAAATAAAAATAAAAAAGACCTTGACCTTTTCTTATCATTTGGATCTTGACCTTTCAAGGCCTGTCATTATAGTAAAATAAAAATAAAAAAGACCTTGACCTTTTCTATTTGATGTACTAAATTTTAACCTCTCAGGGTCTTGTGTTATGTATCTTTAAATCATCGTTCAACTTTTCATTTTCTGGATTTTGATCTTTCAGTTTTTGCCATATAGTTAATCTAAATTCAGATGTAGTCTTATTACACAGACTAAATCTTTACCTGTCAATCCCATATGTTTCATTCAAGTTCAAAAATGTATTTTGACATTTATTCATCATTTATTTAATCTTGTCCTCTCAAGGCTTTTCAGTTTGTTGCTTAAATCTAAAAATAGTCCTTGACTTTTTACAATAATTTACCGCATCTCTTCAGATTTTCATGTCATTTAACCCTAAGAATCAATCATCCTTGACATTACATGACTATTATGCACTGGACCATAAATTAGTTATATAATCATTCACATACCATTTCTTGACCTCTCAAAGTCATCAAATCTAAATAAAGATTTTGGCTTGGGTATACATAATCATATTCTTCCCATTTCTGGTAAATATTGTATCATTAGTCTTCTATTTTCAACACCTAAATTCAGATACTGTTAGCTGTTTGACCTTCAGATATAAGCAGCCTATATTTAATTGACCTTGGCCTGGTAGAACAGAAACTGATATCCCATCACCTTATTAGGACATGATTATTGATTGATAACTATATATGGTAATGTCTTGTATCTCTAAGATATGCACGATAAGTACAAAGAAGCTGCATTGCCTTTTAAAAACAAAACTATAAGATATGCTGAAATTTCGGGTCTTTATTGTTAAGTATTAGTCATACACAAAATGATCCAGTAAGTTTTGATTCTATACATTTTGCCATTTTTTTGTAAAGGAAATGCAGCTATTTGTGTATAAAGTGAACAATATGTATGAATTACACAAAAGTTCAAATTAAAGATTTATAATCAACCAAGGCCCTACCTTTATGTATAATCCTAATGTTTAACTGATGTAATAAGGACTATAACTTAATTGCTTCACAAATATTTTTGTGTTTTGGAAAAAATATATTGTTATTGTATTACAAATCTCACACTGATAAAATATTTTGAAATCTTTTTCTAAATTAGGATATCAGTAAAAATATTTTGGTGATGGAAATTTGGTAAATATCGTTTTGAGCCTAATTTTGTTTAAGATTTGAAAGATTTTCCGAGAACTTTTCCATTTCTGCCACATTTGAAGATAAATGATCCCTTACGAAGTGACAAATTTGTTTTGGGCTATAGTTAGGTGTACAAACATGTGCTTAAGAAAAAAACATGAAATTTTTGTGACGCAGTTCATTCTCAACAACTAAAAGATATAGCACCTCGCACTTCACAGCACTTGTAATAAACAGCTCTTCACTCTCACTCGCATGAAGGGTAAGTATTCTCAGAATTGAATATCCTTGTGTTTTCTCTTACCGGTTCCAATATAAGCCCACAATTAAGGCAGTAAGTATATACTTTACCTATAAACAGTGATCATTAACGAAAATGTTGTATCACTTTTTTGAAGACAGAAAGAAGCACAAAACTGACATCAACAATTTTAACGTGAATGATTATTAATGATGGCGTCATCTTGCCATAACACAGGGAAATGTATATTTCCAGTTTATTTAACAAATGTTAATTAACATTATTGCAAAAAAAAAAAAAAAATAGATAAAATGCACCACTTACCATTTTGTCATTTCTTTGAATAGTAAAGAAATGACTATTGTTCGTTTTGTAGGTGAAAGTAATTGGTAAAATTAAACGAAAGAAATTCAAGTGCTTTTTTTCAATTGCTTTCGAAATAAAAGATGAAAAGAGTTCCTATTTATACCATGTACATATTTATTAGATTAATTTTTCTTTCTGGTGAAAATCTGAAATACCTCTCTCTGTTGAAAATATTGTATATCAAATTGTACTTAAAATCCTTGAGCAAGGTAGATAACTCATTTTGACTAGGGATGAGAAAATTCTTGGATATAGCATAGTAAACCTATCTTAACTTTCACCTTTTGAATGTATTTGAGGACTTTCAAAGGGTAGGAAAAGAAGGATACCAAGTTGGTATGTTTATTATGTGGGTTATATGTAGCTGAGTGTTGTAATATTCACTGTTTTGGAATAATCATCATGGTATTGATTTTCAATAGATTATCTGCCATAGATTTTTCAAAATGTGTCCTTGACTTAAATTTTCCAGTGCTTATAGCATAATATGCATACACAGCTAGGCATGTAGTACAATTTGATATTATTTATCAGAAGTTGACATGGGAAAAATTTCACATCGTTCAACTTAGCATAAATTTGCCAGAAATTAACATGACATAGATATTTTCAAATGTTATCATTGCATAAATATTACATATGTTAACATATAGCGTAGTGACACAATGTGCAAAAACAGAAATCTGTTCCACTTTCTCACACAGGCACCATCAATCTCGCACATGCACCGTTTTTGCGAAGATTCCACGCAATTGACATGTGACCAATGCATGAGTGCATGCAAGCATGGTACAAAGATTTGAATTTTGTTAGAAATCACAGTAAATCTTCTACTAATGATAACACTTCTATTAAAAGCTAAATGTAACAAATTTCATACATTTAATCCAGTGAACATTTAGAGATATCAAAACTGACAAATTACATACTTTGATGCAGTCATTTAACTGTTATGAAAACTAGTAGAACATTTGCTGTTAATTACCTACATTTAATGTCAAATAAAAAAAATATGGTTTTGAAGTTTATGACTCTGATGTAAATTCAAGGATATTCTAGGCATAACCTTTCATTTGATATTTTGAATTCAAATTAATGAATAATTTTGATAGTTTCTGGTATGTACATCATGGAGTTGCTTCCCTTGAATTGTAAATGATCAAAGAATTTGGAGCAGTCATGATTTTGCCATTAAATACCAAAAATATGTGAAACCTTAGCATTTTTTTTTATCTTTGTTTTAAAAATAATTCTGAAATGTTTATTTGACATTAGAATAATTGCGTATTCATTGACTATATATCTCTTCCTTCTGCTTTCAACAGCTATGTATATAGAACCTATATTCATATCTACTGGTATATACCTTATGCATAATTCACGCCAGGCATTTTCATTATAATACAGTAATTATGCTTTATTGTAATATATCTTACATATTTCAATAGCATATTATTTTCATATCTATTTCTGATAAATTTTCATATTTATCTCGAATTTTTAAATCTCTGTCGATTGATGGATATGATCAATGTTGTGAGCATTGCTTATTCACACCATTCTTTGGAATATCTTTTCATATATGTATGTATATATAAAACAAGAAATTTATGATATTGTGATTAATAAAAATTGTAATTTTGTTACAATTTTCAATATCTATATGTTACCTTGGTGATCATGATTTGAATATCTTCAATTGAAATAAGGAAAAAAAATAATAAGAAAAACTACAGTATGAAAGAGATTCCAAAGTAGAGAAAGTTTGAACACTCTTTCACCTCCTGTCCATCCATGGCCCCCACTAGTAGGCCGTATAAAGAGGTTTGTAGGGTGAAGGAGTTGTAGAACTTTCTCACTGTTGTGAAAGCCGCGAGCTATCTGCCTTAAATGCACATATTGTTTTTAATGTAACTTGAGGAGTAAAAAGAATACTTAATAATAATTTTCATATACCATAAATACTTGTACAGTTTAGAAATTTAAAGACAATTTTGAATCTGCTTTTAAGTAGAACTGCTAAAAGTAATTTAATGATTTTTTAAAGAATTTTTTAAAATAAACATTTCTTCTTTTAATTAGTTCTTAAAAAAATAAGTAAGAAAAAGGAAAAAAAAAGAAATATAATCTACAAATTTTGTTTATTCTTAAATTCGATGTATAAAGATCTAACAATTATTTTGTTTCACAGTTTTGTACAATTCTAAATGATGCCACATATTATACAGGAGCCCGACAAGTTTTTGGAGGAACTTGATGATATCAAGACTATCGAGGGTGAAAAGATGGTCCACTTCAGCTGTGGATTCTGTAAACCTAATGCCCAGGTCAAATGGTTCAAGAACAAACTGGAAATCTTCAACGGTCATAAGTACCATTTTGAAAATGATGGCCAAGAATACATCTTAGATATTCAAAACGTGAAACTAGAGGATGCAGGAAAATATACCTTGGAGTGTAATGGTGTCAAGACATCAGCTTGGCTTTATGTTGAAGGTAATAAATAGATCTTAAACTTGAATCTTTCAAATTATCATCCACTGAAAGATGGAAAGGCTGCAATAATGGTCGTAAAACCAGTTAAACAAATAGATAAATTATTCAAAATTCTAAAACAAAAGACATTTTGGTTCGAAAAGGAAGAGTTGGTTTTTGCTTCATTGCTCTGAAAGTAGATTTAAAATTCGAAGGAAATTTGTAATGGTTAGTGACATCATTCTACTCCAGTCCAGATGTTTCCTTTGGATAACCAAAATGATGTAAAGATTTATTCTTACAGCTAAGGAGCCTGAGTATGACTTCACCCAGAAACTGCCTCCGAAGTATGAGATCACACGCATGAAGGATGGCGTGCTCGAGTGCTTTGTATCTGATCCTAGAGCAAAGGTGAAATGGTTCAAGAACGGCGAACCAATTGAAGTGAGTAAAAAAAATTGATTTTGTGCGGTTTGTAAAATTGGTTGTTTTATTGAAAACTTAAACAGAATTATTTTACAAACCGTTTTCAGTAGAAAGAATGACAATGAAATAAATACATTGGATGTGATTTTTGACAGTATAGTAATATACTCATATACATGGTCCCCGTAAAAAGTTTAGAGTTACCTCCCTTGTCACTGGTACTATTTCATGTACATGAGACTGAAGAAGTTATTTTCCCACCCAAAAAAGGAATATCTAACATTGTGTCTCCTTGGAATTTGGAATTATGCACTAGTAAGGATGAAGTGAGCTTGGACTTAATAAACAGAAAATATGGAAATTTTTCTTAAATTTAAATTCCGAAACTTAGATCAGTCTTAAGTTGGATATAAATTACACAACCCTGTGGTTGAGATTTTCTGTCTCATCCTTAGATAAGTTATTTCTTAGTGGAGAAATTCCATTACCCCATGGAATTTAAACCAGATGTAGTGTTTTGTTTTGATTCAGCCATACACATACATCATTGTGTCATGATTTCAGCAATATCTTACTCACTGTGTTTAGAACAGAAGAATATTTAACAGTTTTATTATGAGACGTTAATCAGATGACTAAAACAATGAGGTCAGTTCTGTGTAAACAGAAATTGCCAATGTGATTAGTGTTTAAAAAGATTTTGATCTGAGCACAGATTTGTTATAGAATCAGTAGGTGTACAGGAACCGTGTCTATTATCTCCATATCACTATAACAATGACGGAGTGTCAGGTATAGGGCCTGATGATTGGGTGTTAACATACACTGATGGTATCAGTTCTACACACAACCATTACTTGTCATATAAGTATGTTACTGTCCTATAAGTAAAAGGTAAAGACATTATCTTCAACAACTCAATGTAAATATTTGGAATTTCATAGCCATGGCAACAGTGCCGATATTCAATAAAATCGGGAATTCTGCCATATATCTATTTACATTTGGAATATCTGTGTATTGATCATTGTTCTGATACTGTTGGATACTGCACTTGATGTTAAGGATTAGTCAGGTAAAGTCTACGTGTTTGAATGGTTAAGAGAGAGACAGAATAAGACACTTATAATCTTGCCATTCATGCTCACGGCTATAGAGATCCACTAGTTTGAATGATTTTGTGGTAAAATTAAGTTAGCCTGATACATAATCACTCGCTGTTTACATTCACAGGTGCAATCCACTAGTTTGTATGATTTTGTGAGAATCATTTAAATGTATTGAAGGCTTAAATCCTCTAAGTGATTGTTAAAAAAGACTCATATGCTACACTCGTCGTTTACGTTTAGGGCTGAGATCCACTAGTTTAAACGGTTTTGTGACATAGACCTTTTCTTGCTCATCTCCCTCGGATCCCGTCCTACGATGTGGGTGTTGGTGAGGACGAGGCCCTTTGTAGCGATGAGGATGGTTATGCCTATTTGAATTACATTGTAAAATGCCTGGTAAACGGTCAGGGACACTTCGTGCCTCAAAATGTGGTTTCTTTTTTTTTGAATTGCTAAACATGAAATCTGGTCCCATATCAAAGTCTGACAAATTGAGGCGGTTGGCTTTGTTTTTACGTTGAAGGTCCCCGATCCATGGTGGATTTTTTGACCTCGGGACAACACTATTGTCATTGTTGTCCTTCCTGTAGTTTGTATGTGGCTTTCCTTTGTCTCCATGTGTGGTATTGTGGTCCTTGTGATCCAAAAACTGCGTCGGTTCAAATTTAGGACGAATATTTGGGTGAACGAAACCACTTGGTTCTGCACTGTTATATGACCTTGAAGTCAAATCACCATCCTTTGAATGTACAGAATGTGTAGCAGACAATGGCATGGGATGAATCTTGTCTTTTCGTTTTTCAAGCACAAAATCTGTTTCTATAGCTAGTTCATTTTCTGCCATAGGAATCAGCAGCTCTTTCGTGATTGGCATTCGTTTCTTGATCCGACGTTGTATTGGGACGTTGTTTTTGCCTGACATACGTGGCATGAAAAACCAATGCAGGAATGTTAGTATACAGTTAATGCTACACTCCGGCACTTTCTTCGTGTCCCAAACACTTTGACGAATGTCGTCAGATGTCGGTCTTACCGGCACACGGACCTTCACCATCCAATTGTTGCCATTGATAAAAAAGCAATGTGTGCTGTGACTAGCTTTGATAAATAAAGATGACCTTACATTGACTCCAGCCTCGTATAGGTTGCTGGAGTCCGGGCCGCTCAGTTCTTCTCCGGCCATAATTATGCGGCAAGAAGACATAGGATATGAGGATTTATCTTGGATTTTCTTTTTGAATTCTCCGATAGTTTGTCGAACATTTGTGTTGGTTTTGTATATTATTCCATCAGGAGTATGAGCAAATACTGGGAAGGTATCAAGTTGGAGTAGAAGAGGAGATTTGACATCCAACACAACATGTTGTACCACAGCCCTGTTAGAGAGTTTCTTGTTGTCCACCACCAGTTCATACTGAGTAGCATTCGGTACACTCAGGCGCTCAAGCTTTTTCTTCACTGACCTGACAGACTTGTTTGGGACTACCCGGATGTTTTCGATGATGCCATTACCTAGATTTACTCGAAGAGGTATACCGAACACTAGATCGCTGTCCATATGTGTCAGGACAATGTTCATCATTATGACTGTGTTGTTTGAGAGGTCTCCGATCACAGAGGAAAGTTCCATGCGCTGACGGTCCTTGTACAATCTTATAAGGTCAACCGGTACATTTGTCAGTCCGTGAAGCATGAAAGCAAGGATAGACCACCGGTCATATTTTGATACTGTGATTCCATATCGCTCCCCCGTTTCTGTCACCACTGATATTGACTGGAGATTGAGGTTACTTCGGTGTCCCACTGTAGTTAGGGTGAGCGTTTCACCAGTGTGCATGCCAAGATATGCCAGACAGAAGTCTGAGTTGACAAAGCTGTTCCCATATTGAAGAACCAGCACGTGAATTGGGACATAGAGTTCATGAATTCCAGCATCCTCTGGTCCTCCACGACTGAATGTCCGCTTAAACACCATGTATATGATGTCAGTTCCTGTGCAGCAGGGATCTACGTAGAATCTGTATGTTTTCCCCCAGAAAGTCTCGATGTTGATCAGTAAGTCAAAATGAGCCTGTATCATCACATACAGCGTACATTTGTTGGTGACACGGTACTCCAGTAAGCGACGATAATTTTCTAAAGCTTTCTCACGATACAGGATTTCTTGACGATCGATGGGAATTCCTTTCATCTTCTTCACTAAGGATTTAATTTTGTAGACTGTCATTGTCACATCCACAGTGAGAGTAAAGCTAGCCTTCAGCTGACCAATGTCCACTGTGACAAAAGCGCAGGACTCCGGCATGATCATGATCACTGACCCTGGTCGCACACTGTACACCGTTTTAATGTCTATAGGTGTTAGTTGACCAGGTGCAAGCATCATTAACTTATGTTGGTCTCGCTGATAGGATAAGTTCTGTTCAGCATACTTTACAATTTTCTGCATGGTATCTCCTGAGCTTGGTGAGAATATGGCTATGCTTTCAAACTTTAGGTAAGACCAGACTCCAATACTTTGTCCATTTGTTCCAGGGACACTAAGTATAGGGTAAAACATGCTGTCTTCATAGCTATCGTCAGAGTAAGATTCCGACTCATACTCGTCAGTTTCTTGAAAAGGTCGTAGGAAGTAGTCATGGTGTTCCCTTTGCTTAGTGATGTCATGACTTGGCCTGGGAAACTAAAACAGCAAGTTTTTCCAAACAATGTATACAGATTTTCAGAATTCACCAGTTTAAAAGATATACAGTTATGAAACACATTCAAATTTACAATCAGTATTTCTACCCATTCTTGTTCATTCATGCTAGTCCCCAACTCTTTAGCTCTGCTTCTTAATTAGCATCTCTCTGTATCAGACTGATCTCCCTTTATCTACCCATCCTCATAATTCCTATAAAAAATCCCAATCCTGACCCTCTACCCTCATCATCCATTTTCCTTTTCCTGACCCAACCTGTGGCCACATCATCTATATTCCAGTCTTCCTGACCTCCCTACCATTGCCCCAGTTCTCCCAACCCACACTCACTAACCCTGCTTTACCTTATGATCACTGTCTACCTCTTCCAGACCCCCTACATTTCCCTAAACATCCTGCAGAACCTTAATTCCTCAGTAACATTTGTCTCATTTGGTTCTCTTTATTGTTTTTGAATAACCCTCTACCTCCCCTCATTCCTGTCCGTTTCAGACTCTGTTCTCTCCCCTTAAGTACTGCTTCACTGCTCTACGTACAGATATTGACACCGTTTGAAGCTCATTAATTTAAATGCCAGGTGTAACAGTACATTTTATACACCTGTGTTAAATATCCAGTGGACTGTGAGAACTGGTCTGTTCAGACTAACGGTCATGTAATTCTATATCAAACATCACATCACTGGTTTTGTTATGACAGTAGAATCATATTTCTTCAAAAAATTATTTTAAGTCGGATCCAGAATAGATAACAATGAAGGCTCCTTATGTGACGTTGATCTATCAGTAAAAATATGGCTCAGTATTACATTAGTAATTCATAAATGTTTTGCCAGCAGAGGTTGCCCAGTAATTTATGCCAAAATAGTCTAACATTAATTGTTTGGATGTACTATTCGACATTTTCATTTCGACATCATAAAAATGTACTATATATTACTTACAAGTTCTGTTACATTTAAAATCCCCCACGAATTAAATTCCTCTAATGAAAAATCTCACGCAACGCTCATATTTATTTTCCCCTCTGTCAATATTTATTATGGTTTAAAACCCAAAGTATTAAATTTCAGATATCAAAAGCAATAACTAAAATGCCTGTTATTTTATCACATAATTCTTCATGCTATTTGTCAGTACTTCGAACATTTGTATTTACTTTGAATATGCAAAATACTACCAACCACCAATGCACTATTTAAACTCCAGTGTACCTCGCTCATTCCATTAAAAATCAATTAAATTCCATTTTGACAAGATTTACGTTTCACTCAGAAATACTGAAACAAAAACTTTATTCAAAATCAATTCAATTCTGACAATTCCACTTGAAACTTCTGACATAATGATAACATTTGAATCTGTATTGAATTTCCAGCAGTAACTCACCATTCCAAAAGCAGCAAGACTGTCCTTGATTGGTGGAAAAGTGTCTTTAGCATGTAATCCTGCCATTCGAATAATATCCACTATGATATAAATATGTTTTTGTCACAAAGTATTTACGAAAAACACCTTAATTTTAACGTCACTTTAAATACACCCGTTAGACATTTCATTTGTAGTGAGCAGAATCGGTGACTGGCCTTCTGAGCCTTTCTGATCACTTTAAACAATGGTTTCAATTTACCTGCTGGGAAAACTGTAAATCAGTATGCATTCTTGATAGATCCACATTATCCTAATTTTTCTTGTCATTTAAGCATGATCCTCCTCTGTAGACAAAAATCACAGTTTTAGCCACCGAAAATCTTAAATATGGACACATAAATGCATAGTTATCTGTATTAGTACTTTTGATATTTACTTCAAGAGTACAGTAATATATCAAGATAATCCTCACTTGAATTTGTAGTCAATTTTTCTGTCAGTATATGAAGGAATATTGCTCCACTGAGAAATTCTTTTCTCGATCACTGTTAGATCCATGGTGAGTTTAGAGTGTCTTGTGGTAATGCTGGGCACGTTTAAAGTGCTTTGGAGAAATACACCCCGATACTCTTGTGTGTATTCCGCAGTTATTGTATTGTAACAGATCTACCTGGGCCTTAGTGGGTTCACCTTGTCTCTGATTATCGTATAAACACACTACTGTACATCTCTCCTGGTGTATAAATACACTTCAGAACGAACATCGTCAAATCTAGTCAGATATTATTTCTGAAAAGTGGTCTATAATTTATAATAAAGAGGACAACATGTAATGAGAAATAGATCTTGTAAATTTGTAATGAACCTTTAGGTTCTGTATGTTGATATTATGATAGTATTATTAATGACACTCACAGGGTTAGATCAGTAAATACTACAACTGAATTTCGAGTGAAAAATCAACATCAAATCCAGTATATTTCATTGCGTGTCAATGTTATAAAAGTCATTTCAATCATGTGCACCGAATTTCTTCTGCTCCTAAGAAATTGTGATGATTAATACTTTAAACCGGTCCCTTCTCTGATAAACTATGCACTTAGCTGGTATATAGATATTCCATTAATAATACATAGACAGCTAGTTATCAGTTCTTATCACTAATATGTCTGATTTCATTTAAAGGGCTTCCTGACAGTAGATATAGAGGTTACTTACTAACATAGAGGTCACACGTTTAGGCGCTCGACAGAATTCTGAAAAGATTGACATATTCTCATCTCTATATTCAGTTTCATATTTGTACTACATAAGATATCACTTTCAAAATGAGAGACTACATCAGTGTACATAGAGAAAAATAATGATAATGACCCCTGGTTTTGAAGCATTACAACCTGTATTAAGGGACCACCTCTGCTGAGAGACCAGTTCTCATACCTAAGCCTAATTCTAGTGTGTATATTAATAAGACAGCTGCAGCCAATCTGAGGGCTCAATTATAGTGCTTTTATCAAGGGTATTTACTTGGTGTTGTCCTTGTGAGTAAAAACAAGTTGATAAAAGATCATAGCTTAACTTAATTGAATGAATACTTGGGTGACCAAGATGTGAATGATCATTCCAAAAATGCAGTTTCTGGAGATTCGAGGTTATTAGTTAGAATCTCCCTCTAGCTTTTTCATTTCAGAATAATTTTTTTGCATGGATCTTAAAGCAAAATGAATTGGGCAACAGGCAAAGCCTATGAAAGCCTGCTCCTTAGAAAACTGAACAGAATATTCATCAATTAATTACAAAAGTACACAAAGACGAATCTAGATATCTGCATAACAGTTATGATATAGCATGTTACAATGAAATATGAAAAATGAAATATGTCTACCAAACTTTTTGATCAATGTGCTACACATTTTTTTTTCATAATCTATAAAAACTACCACAAATATCAGTCCGTTATTCAGATTTAGTAAGTAGGTCAGACAAACTGTCCATAACATTCTTCGATCTATGGTTTATATTCTTTCATATTACATAAATTGGAAAATGTAGCAGACATATTGAATTGCAGTTGGTTTCTGTCACTGCTCAAGAAAATATTAGCCTCACCTGTGTTTAACCTACATGTAGACAAGTTTTCTAGTGGTATATCATGACTTTCTTGATTGTTATAGTAATACATATGTATTAATTACATATAAGGTGATGGGTCTATAATATATTAACCCCTTACTGAGGCTTTTTATGAAGGCGACAGCATTTTCTATTATGGATAAATTATAGGAGCTCTGTAAACAACGAATCATACTTATTTTAATGGAGACTTAATGTACCGTTAAAATATATAATAGAACAGTTTATAAACCACAAACCAGCCAGGGATCTGTACCCCATAAACAGACCAGTTACTAGTGTGTATGCAAAGGTAGAATTCATATCACATTTACCTGTATTTAACTATTGAAATTTTTACCGGTTACTTCATGTCAGCTAATTACTTCTGGTATTGTGTGGTGTCACAGACGATTTTAGATTTATAATTTATTATGTAGTTAGTCAATAGAAAGTTTTCATTTATATACAGGATACCATGAAAGGATTATTTCAAAGAAGAGGGTGGGATTTAATCATTTCAATATCAAGTATTCACAAAACGTTTTACTGTTGTGGTATAAGTTCTATCAAGGGAAAGTGTTTTTCTAATTTGGAAATGTTTGCTTGTCCAGAACTTTACAGGTGACCTGCAGTACTTACACAAATTGTCAGCAGTATATGTTGCAAATCAACTTCTGGTGTTTTATGCTAAGTGAAACTTTAAAGACATTTTGGGACATATAAACTGAATATCCAATTATAGAAATATGGACACGGTTCTGTTTGTAATATATTTCACTCCTGATGAATTAATTAGTATTTAATAGACCCAAAACAATGTCACATTTCATTGAATGAGAAACCAGAAACCCAGAAATCATGTCACACTCCAGTGAATGAGAAACCAGAAACCTAGAAATAATGTCACACTCCAGTGAATGAGAAACCAGAAACCTAGAAATCATGTCACACTCAGTGAATGAGAAACCAGAAACCTAGAAATCATGTCACACTCAGTGAATGAGAAACCAGAAACCTAGAAATCATGTCACACTCCAGTGAATGAGAAACCAGAAACCTAGAAATCATGTCACACTCAGTGAATGAGAAACCAGAAACCTAGAAATCATGTCACACTCCAGTGAATGAGAAACTAGAAACCTAGAAATCATGTCACACTCCAGTGAATGAGAAACCAGAAACCTAGAAATCATGTCACACTCAGTGAATGAGAAACCAGAAACCTAGAAATCATGTCACACACCAGTGAATGAGAAACTAGAAACCTAGAAATCATGTCACACTCCAGTGAATGAGAAACCAGAAACCATGTCACACTCCAGTGAATGAGAAACCAGAAACCTAGAAATCATGTCACACTCCAGTGAATGAGAAACCAGAAACCATGTCACACTCAGTGAATGAGAAACCAGAAACCTAGAAATCTTGTCACACTCAGTGAATGAGAAACCAGAAACCTAGAAATCATGTCACACTCAGTGAATGAGAAACCAGAAACCTAGAAACCATGTCACACTCAGTGAATGAGAAACTAGAAACCTAGAAATCATGTCACACTCAGTGAATGAGAAACTAGAAACCTAGAAATCATGTCACCATCCAGTGAATGAGAAACCAGAAACCTAGAAATCATGTTACACTCCAGTGAATGAAAAACCAGAAATCTAGAAATCGTGTCACACTCTGTAGGAATAACAGTATTTTTACCCAGTTTGAGATGAGATTGGGTGATCATGACCCAAGTAGAAATATCATGAAGTTGACAAACACGAGGCTTGTCAAGTGTTTGCATCTTAAAAATCTTACTGCGACAGGTGAGATGCCTCAATCTCACCAACAAGGGAATGAATACTTATATTTCTCTTCTGTGGCTGATCTTGTATCATGTATTTATTTTTATTTTCCTAATATTTTACATTGTTGAAGTTTTGTCTTAATTATGAAAGAGAAATCCCCATCTCAATCCTAGGGTAAAACAAGGAAAGATATTGCAATGTTGAAAGTGGGGATTATCCTGGGTAGGAGAAACCAATATGTTTGGATCTGTAGTATGGTGATATTAGTGAGGATTATTTCTGTGAGAGATTTTAACAACAGTTACACGTACCATGTCTATAAGATTGGTTTGTATGTTTCAGTATACGCCTGGTAAAATGGAGATCCAGCGTCGTGAAAACAGATGTATGCTTAAAATCATCAACGCCAATTCCGAAGATGAGGCCGAGTACACCTGTACTTGTGGTGCAGCTTCAACCTCTTGTAAACTGGCCATCACAGGTAGAAAAAGCAGCATAGACCTGACAGTCTTAAACATATTTTCAAAATCACTCATGATCTTAAAAACGAAGTAACTGACTTTCCAAGGTTTCTTCTATTAAAAATTTTCATGAAAAAATTCCTCTGAATTAACAATTATGTTGACTTTGCATTTGATTTGTATATGATAACTAAAATCACTTGTCATTTGAATTGCAGATGTTTTGTCGCAAACAAAATCCCTAATGTTTTTTTTTAGATGTGTTTAGGAGAGAAAGAGAGCCCTCCCCTTTTTGCAGCGATAACACTAACTTAGATTTCTGCCTAGCGATAGACCGTGTTGATGCCAACAGATTAGATCATTAACAGAATGTCAGACGTACTATCGCTGTGTGCGAATCAGACCGCATATATGCATGCTTTATGTAAGCTTAAGTTTTCTTATTAGGAGATTTTTATTTTCATTTTCAGATGTTTAGTTGATTCTTGCGCTGCATATATTTATATTGACTACCCTCGCTGTGGTATACCCTCGTCGTGAGGCAGTACCTTCAGCAGTGCGCTGTCTGTAGGACAAACCAAATAGGAATTCATCTCATTGGACATTTGTTTATAACAAAGCATTTTGTTAAAACAAATGTGATTGGTCAGTCGTAGCTGTTAGAACAGACATGATTGGTCAATATAGTAGCTATAACTCAAAAATTGCATGAATTAGAAATTTTAGGCTGTTTAACAGCTAAATTTAATTTTGTAAAATTTGTCTACAAATAAAGTTATTGCAGAATTAATTTTTTCAAAATTTTTTTCAAATTTATTTTATTCAGTTTTTTAGTCTGATGCAGGAAGAAAGTTAGTTCTTATTGTAATATTGTATTTATCAATAATCTGTGAAATTATTACAGAAAAATGGTGCTGCAGTTAAATTTATGTTGCTGATATTGATTTGAAAGCTAGGATACCTTGCGCATAAAGCTGGTCTTAATCAGTAATTTTGTTTACTGCTCTTGTATATTGTGTCATTGACTTAAATATATATAGCTCTTTTGTAATTATGCTGTGTTGAACTATTGCAATGTCAATAAAATTTCTATATTTTGACCTTTGACCTTTAATAATAGTTAAATGCAGCTGTTGGTATTATGATGTTTAAATTATTTTAATTGCTACTTCTAAATATTGTCTAGTTTTGATATTGACCTTTGACCTAATATCACAGAGATGGGTCAATCTTTTTAGGTATTTTTCATTATATTATCTCTACTGATTTTAACCTTTGACCTCAACCAGAACCTGAATGGGAGTTCATGAAGAAGTTGGATGATATTGAGGCTATGGAGAGAGAAAAGTGTTACTTTGAATGTGATGTCAGTGACCCTGAGGCTGAGGTCCATTGGTTCAAAGGAAAATCTGACAAGGTCAGTAACTGGGTCAAATGAGACATTAAGGGGTTAAGACCTTACCTTCTTTAAACCTTTAAGTGGTGCTACAGCTCTTAAAATAGATACTAAATGGTATTTAATAAGTATCAGTGTAGAAGGTAGAAACACTAGAGAGTAGTAACGATGAGTTTCTATCATTTCTTAAAGGTTTTCTGAGATAAAATCGAGTCATTTCCTGAATTGTTAAAAAAAAAGAAAAATTAAGAAAAACTGATCATGGATCTCTACATTTATTTGTATGTTTGCACACAATCAGTGTTTGAAGTACCATTTTCCTGGTTTTGCATAACACAACAATAATACAAATGCTAAAACCCATCAATAAAGATTTGTATATGATTAAGTTTCTTAACTACGTTACAGGAGCTGCCATCTGGTGGTAAATATGAGATCATTAAAGATGGTATGAAGCGCCGCCTGGTGATCAAGAATTGCAGCATGAAGGATGGGGGAAAGTACACATGTAAAGTTCTGGATAAGGAAACAACTGGAGAACTTTTCATTGAACGTAAGTAAAGATGGCTGGGTCTTTATTTCTTTTTGATGATAAAAATATGATATATAATTTATTTTTCTTATTATTGATTTACTGGATAGAGAGAACATTATTTTATAAGCTAATCTTTTTTAAAGATTTTGATTAAGTACCGTTAGCACAATAGTATTGGTTGAAATATGTATTTCTGACTATAGGTAGGTTTTTCAACAAATTTTATTGACAAGATGTAAACATCAAATTGGATTGAATAATATACTATAGGTAGGTTCAATGTTATTTGAATTTTTTTGATTGCAGCTGACATCAAATTCTTCAAGAAGCTTGAGGATAAAAAGGAGAAAGAAAAAGGAACCCTGGTGTTGGAGTGCAAAGCGTCTAACCCACACAACCAACCAGTAAAATGGCTTCTTAATGGCAAACCTATAGACAAGGATGATCCGTAAGTCAGCTTCTGGTATCAGCTTAATTAAACCATCAGATAGTGGCTACAAAAGTATGGAGTTTAATTTTGTATTATTTAGCTGTAACTATAGCAACACTTATCAAAGCAGATATAATCAGCTGAATTCTATTTTAAAGCTTTTCATTCATTTAACAAGGAAACTTTGTTACTCTATGATGTTCAACTTTCACTTTCATTTTAGCAAGTGAATTTGGTGATAATTGATGATTAATTTTTCTATTGATATCTATTGGATATTCATCATACACAAGTTTTCCTTTTTATCATATAACCTTCACTTATTCTGCTGAATCCATACATTATCCCCCCTGTGATACTGTATAGTCTTTGTGGTGTAACACCTAACCTGATAATTGCACACTCTGTGTATTGAGGAATTACTTTACTTGAATACAGCACTATTGGTGAATTTCATACCTTGTTATTACTCCATCTAGAAATACAAATAACCTCCCCTGATTTTCTATCTCCATATTGATCTATGTTTGAGAATTACTTCCTTGATTGTTACACCATCTGTAATTTGTGAATTACCTCCCCTGATTATAGTTTTCTCTCTTTAATGAAAAACTTCCTCAATAATTTCCCTATCTATAGACTGAAGAATTACCATTCAAGATTTTTTACTATATATAGATATATATTGAATTACCTCCCTTAATTTTTACAGCATCTCTAATTAATGAATTACCTCCCCTGATCATTGCACTCTCTCAAAATTATTGAATTACAGGAGAGTTGAGATTACCAAGAAGGGCGAACAGAACAAGATGGTCATCAAAAACCTGAAGCAGGAAGATAGTGGTCAATACACATGCCAGGTCGGCGAAAGGCCCTGTCGTTGTAATGTGACAGTTGATGAACGTGAGTATTAATTAAATACCTTCAGGTGTTTGGAGGTCAACAATGTAGAGATCATTCTTTCAGAGGAGTGCATTATAAAAGAAAATACTTTATAAGGCACCTCTTAGAAAGACAGAACTCTTTTGGTTTTAAGACTGAGCTTACAAAGGATCTTCCTACATAGATTCATTGTAATGTCACAAGTACACATTGTAATGTCACATGTACAATAACTTTGTTTGCGGTTCAGATATTGTGTAGTTAAGGAGTTGTAAGAGATGTTCTTGTTTCAGTGTGATTTATCATGAAATTGAATCAAAGATTATGTTTTTTAACAGTGCCGAAACCACCCAAGGTTGATCCTGCTTTTATCCCAGAGGAGATTGTTGTGAAGAGGGGAGAAACCATTGCTATGGCTATTCCTTTTATTGGTAGGTTACATTGATTGGTATCAATGTTCTGCACCTAAAGATTTTATGTTGTAGGTACTGAATGTTTTATGATGGAAACACTGGAGACCTTAGACTACCTATTTAGAGATTTACTTGAATTAATTGCTGTTCGGTCTTTGCATTTGTCCAGATAATATCTCAATTTTTCAATTGAAATATCATGAAAATCACTTAAGTCACAAATGCACATACTCACTAAAACATTATTTCACCTCCCTCACTTATGTTATAGATTAATTTCTATGGAGTTACCTCCCTTTCTTAGTCCCTCTCCCTTTTTTTTTTTTTTTTTTTAAAGGGTCAATCATATTTATCTGTTTCCATATTTGTTCTGTTATCGTTTGTCATCCAATGTTTGTTTTTGACAAACTAAATCCTCCTATAAAAAAACCTGTAGAGGATGATTTAATTTCTTTCAATTACAGGTACACCAAAACCATTTGCTTCCTGGAAGAAGGACGGTGTTGGTTTGAGTGAAGCTGATACTGACATTGAGACTGCTGACAAAGTTGCCAAGCTCAACATCCCCAACGCACAACGTGGGGATACTGGAGAGTATGAACTTACCCTCACAAATGAGGTGGGCACTGAAGTCATCCCCATCAACGTCAGAGTTCTTGGTAAGTTAAGTTTATCATTAAGTTTGCAATAATTGTTTGTACACCTGTCATAATTTATCTGTGACTGTGTACCCTGATACATGTACCTATCTTACGTTTATTAATACTGGATGTGTTTAAGGAAAGCTGGACTTTGTCCTATACTTCCTTGTTTTGCTTTGCCTGCACATGCAGGTTAACTTACAATTTTGGCCGGGTTGCTCATAGTGTGTCTGGGCGGCGGGGCGGGGTTTTGTAGAATCAACTCCTCCTAGAGTTTTTGATGTAGAAGCTTAAAACTTTGTAGGATGTTTATGTTTATGTTGAAGATGTGCACCTTTTATTATGGATTCATTCCGGACATTTTTCTTGATTCTCCGGGCTTTGGAACTTAGTCATTTTTTGAAACCTGTCTTGTTATTACAGTTTCTCAGAAACTACTACAAGAATCTTTCCAAAATTCCACATATAAATCACCTTTGGGCCTTAGATGTCCATTGTCTATTTTTTTAACATCTCCAAATCAAAAATGGCTGCAACTTCTTTCTTCAAATGCCCTTCTTCAGCTCCAATTCATAAAGTACAACCAAGCTTTCTCTCTTATAACAAATATTCTACATACTCAACAAATGAAACACCCTTAACTGTCTTATAAATACCATATAACATTGCACTCATCATGCAACCCGGCCAATTGTGGCTTTGCCCCATTTTATATTATTGATATACCTGTCATATTTTACCTACATATTTGAACTTGAATAGCTGACATGGTATGTTTTACATGGTGGGTGTCTTCGATGAAGTGGAAGGCACTTTCTCTACTGGAACACCTGGTCTGATTCTCCATGTACTTTTTCAAGAGTCTCTGTGTAAATCTTTCATTGTGCATATGCTGCCCAAATTTTATTGAATTTGAGTTTATGATTCTTTTTGACATATATTAACCTAAAGAATTTCACTGTTCAGATGTGCCCGGGCGTCCCCAGGGTCCCCTGGATGTGGTCGATGTTTACTCTGATCGCTGTGCCCTCCTGTGGGATCACCCTAAGGAGGATGGTGGCTGCCCCATTAAACATTACATTGTGGAAATGAAGGATGCAGAGAAAGACTCCTGGGAGGAGGTCTGTACCACAGAGGATTTGGAGATTGACGTTGCTGATCTCAAACCAGGTCATCGCTACCAGTTCAGAGTGAAAGCTGTCAATGAACAGGGCGTCAGTGAACCACTCACTGCTGATGGAGAAATCATCGCTAAAGATCCTTGGGGTAAGACTGGGTTATTTTCATTAACAGTGATTTCTATGTCCCAGCCATTTTGCTGGGGGTACATTAGTCTTGTCAGTCCATCCAATTTGTTCACAGCTCGTTCTGAAACAAGGTCATATCTTTGGATTGGTTCATATTTACCCCATAGTGTCTTAATCACAAGTTCCAAACCATATTAAATTCTGGTTTGTTTATAGTTTGGAAATGTATGTCTAATGGACTTTTTCCTAGTTTAAGTAGAGAGAAGTGTTTTACTTGCAGGATATTGGCCACTAAACAATTGTCACTCTCGATCAATTTGCTTCATGTTGCCAGGTGATGATTGACCTTATACCTCTTCAGTGATTTAGTGACCTTGACTTTGTAATGACCTTGGCATTTCAGATCCCTCTGATCCCCCAGGTGAGCCATCCATCCTTGATTATGACAAGGACTATGCTGAACTGGCATGGTCTCCACCACAGAATGACGGAGGAGCTCCTATTGAGAAGTATGTTATTGAGAAGAAAGAAAAAGGAAAAGACAACTGGGAGAAGGTAGGAGCAGTTTTATGTGTTAATGACTTCTGAAACTTTCAAATTAATTAATACTCTTCTAAAGTTTTTTATTTACTCTCTTTTGTGTATAAGTAAGTTTTTCATCAAAGTCACCATTTGTATTAAAATATCCTTTGCAGGGTGTTGAGATACCAGGCAGTGAGTGCCAGGGTACAGTTGAGGGTCTTGTAGAGGGCAAGGAATACGAGTTCCGTGTAATGGCCAAGAACAAGGCTGGCTTGTCTAAACCCAGTGTGGTGTCACCTCCTGTCACCACCAAGGCTAGGCGAGGTAAAGATTATAACTTTCTCATCAACAAACCCAGTGACAAATACATACAAACCCAGGGATATGTGTGTTCCTTGTGTCTACAAATACATACAAACCCAGGGATCTGTGTGTTCCTTGTGTCTACAAATACATACAAACCCAGGGATCTGTGTGTTCCTTGTGTCTACAAATACATACAAACCCAGAGATCTGTGTGTTCCTTGTGTCTATAAATACATGCAAACCCAGGTATTTGTGTGTTCCTAATGTCTACATATACAAACCTATAGTCAACTGTGTGTTCACTCTTTCTAAACATACTGACTCAGGGATCTTCAAAATTTACAAATTCTACAAATTAAGGAATCTGTGATACGCACCGTTTTGACAATCTGGCACAAGACTGAAAAAATAGTGTTGTGCTTTTTCCTTAATAAATTTCTTTGGAATGCTGAATAGTCATGGTATGATAAATTCAAATGCAACATTCAAGACATGTAAGACCATGAATTATCTTTAAGATCACAACATGTTAAATGTTTTAAAAATGTTGAGTGAAATCTTCAGTACATCAAATGTGGTAGGGTTTGATATTAGTTAGACATGCTAGTCAACTGAACTACCATGGCCTAATTTCAAAGCAAAAATTGTCCAAAAGATTGAAATTTTGATAAACTTAAGATTCTTAAGGTAATGATACTTTGTGAGTAGTTTGCTGTTTACTGGTGTGAAGGCCATCAGATTAATTACCTTGATTATATTGAAGAATTGAAGTTGTAAAAATATATTCAAATTCTCTCAGTGATTATTCTTAAGGTACAGCGAAATGAAATTTTGTGAAACGTAATCCCCGATATATTGTGTAGCTAATACTTAACAATACCTTACCAACTTTTTGAAATAAATCTTCCCCTAACTTAAGGTATTAAGCCAGACATATACCAGGTAAGAAACGCATGTCTTATGGATATCATGTCTTTTACACATTTAATCATGAGGTGTGATGACTGATGCTACAAAAAAGTGTATGAATGAGAAATCCCAATCGAAGTTTCTTATGCTTACAGTGAAGCCCAGGATTTTGGACAAAGACAAGTTGGCAACTATTAAAGTGAAAGCTCCAAAGGAATTTGCTATGACTGTGGAGTATGTTGGGGAGCCTGCGCCAGAGGTCAAATGGACCCGTAAATTACTGGTAGGTTACCGTGGAAACCATTTTGCGTTGTCTCAATCCCTTTTCTTGTCAAATTGGAATAGATCTTTCAAATTCATTAATTGATTATGTCTTGCAAAAAAATAAAACTGTTGATTTTCTTCTGATATTTTTTTGGTAAACACATCAGAATGTGTTCACTATCATTCCAATTTGATTTTAAATGTGGATACTCTTGCTGTTTTTACTGTGGTATCAAACTGTGGTTGTAGTTTTAGTTCCTGTCCCTTTTTGTTTTAATTCAGTTTTTAGTTGATGGAGAAATTCCTATTTGCCACAATTCAAAATATGATCAAAAATCTAGTCACGATTTGGGAATTTCAATGAAACTAATTTGCTCTGAAATTTATTTTATTGTCTAATATCATTGGGGATGAATTATTGTTGAAATTGTTCAAAACAAATTTGCATAACTGTTTGATCTCTATTTAAATGAAATATAAACTTTTTAAATTTCATTCCTAAAGAAAATTTTATCATATGTAATCGCTGTGCAACTTTTTTGTCAATGAGGGTTATAAATTTCACAAATCTTCTGGTCTCAATTAAAATTTTTCTAGTCAGTGGTGTAACATTTCAATTTATTTTCTTTCCATTGTATGTCCGTTTTTTTCTTTTCTGGATGAGTTAATTTGATAAATTTGGATGTGCTCTAATTATTTCATTGTCTTAAGTTTATAATTTGATTTTTATTTCATTCTGTTGATATTTGAAATTAATTTATTTTTATCTTTAACCAAGCTACTAAATTATGCATGTTTATACACTATGTGTCAGTTTCAGTGGTAAGTTTAATTTGCTTTAGATGTGCTACAACATAAACTGTCTCAGAAATGGCTGATACTCCTTTACAAACATGTTTTTATTTTAAGCAAATTGCTGTTTTGGTTTTATTTTCTTTTGAAGATTGCTTTTCATATTGCTAGTTGCTATATTTTGTTTTATTTGAAATTGATTATTTAATACGCAGGCTGATCTTAAAAAGAAGGTGAGTGATAACCTACTGCATAGGTGATGGTGCTGTACTCCATTCTGTCAAATCTCTTCTGTCCTTATATAATCATTTTCCATAAAAGATAGGTTCCTACA
Organism: Ylistrum balloti; assembly: GCF_031769215.1. Classification (NCBI taxonomy): domain Eukaryota; kingdom Metazoa; phylum Mollusca; class Bivalvia; order Pectinida; family Pectinidae; genus Ylistrum; species Ylistrum balloti. The sequence goes on along the minus strand of NW_026781984.1, from coordinate 81,288 downwards.
AAGTCTGTGAAATAAATCAGTCAAAATTTGTCAACTTTTTAATTATAATGTTTGTCTCTATTTGTTTCAGTAATTATTGGTAAACTTTTATTTTTATTTGTTTTAAAGCTCATGACTGTTTGTTTACAGAGTTTGGAAGAACCTATCTTTTCACTTGATTTTGTCTATAAAATCTTTAAGGCAGATCTTACTGATAGAATGACAGAAACTTTAAGATTTTATATCATGTTAGTACAACTGTCTGTAGTCTTGTTTCCTTGTACCACACAACATTTGATCAAGATTTCTTTACTCTTGAGTCTGAATTTTAAAAAAATATTGGACGATTTTTTTTATGCTAGTGAAGTTTTAGATTAATTTACTTCAAAATAAAAAAAAAAAAAAAAAAAAAATTGATTTGTAAAAATTTACATTTCTCTCTGTGAATCATTCTTTAACAAGCTTAGCCAAATTTGGAATTCTTTACTTTTGCATTGCTGGTGCAGAGCTTTCTGTTAAAGTGTTGTGGTATTTGAAGACATACGCACATATTGTGGTGCCAATCAAATAGTATGTTCTGTCATTCCCACAACATTTGAACAGAGTTGTCATGATTTTTACTAAAATGCTCTGTATTTTATAAGCAGCTTTACAGCTTTACAGTTCAGTAATTAAGTACTTACATAATTATCTTAGTTTTTGTGTATTTTTAAAGAATACTTGAGAAGTCTTACCTTTGTATATCATATCTGTTGCAGTTGTCCTTCGTTGTCCCAGTAATCTACAACCTTTCCTTTTCATTATATTAAGATATTCTGTCTAATCCTCACATGTACTGCTTGACTTCTGACAACTTTGTTTATTTTAAATTGGACATATACAACTAAAATTGAAACTTTTATAAAACCAAATTATTGGAACTTTTCATGCCAAATTTTTGGAAAATAATGCCAAATTATTGGAACATAATGCCAAATTATTGGAACTTTTCATGCCAAATTCTTGGAACATAATGCCAAATTATTGGAACATAATGCCAAATTATTGGAACATAATGCCAAATTCTTGGAACTTTTCATGCCAAATTATTGGAACATAATGCCAAATTCTTGGAACATAATGCCAAATTATTGGAACATAATGCCAAATTATTGGAACATAATGCCAAATTCTTGGAACATAATGCCAAATTATTGGAACATAATGCCAAATTCTTGGAACTTTTCATGCCAAATTATTGGAACATAATGCCAAATTATTGGAACATAATGCCAAATTCTTGGAACATAATGCCAAATTATTGGAACAAAATGCCAAATTCTTGGAACTTTTCATGCCAAATGATTGGAACTTTTCAAACATTAAAGTTTCTAATTGTTTGAAGTATGGTATACTATTGTATTTAGTTTATTCATTACCAAACTGCTTCCTTCGAAGAAAAGAAGATCAGATCTACTCAGATTGACCTTTAACCTGACCTATATAATCTTTACCACTACTGTCACCCTATAGCAATGATGTGTATTGGAACCCAAGCCCGACATGATTGGATCCCTGACCCAAAAACAGTAATGTGTATTGTTGACTTATTGATATCATCCAAATGTTTTCCTTATAATGTCTGTCCGGTATATGATTAAAATTTCCAAGGAAATAACTTAAAAATGACTCATGCTTGTACATCCGTTTGGTTTCCACTGTTACACATATATACTCCCTTGGTAACCAGGTTGTTATGGTTACCATTGTGTAGTTGTTGTACAACTGTTGTATAACTTCTGTTGTATACCAACATGCTACCATTATTGAATTACAATCCTTTTTGTTACAGGTTTGCTGTTGATACAAAAATGATTATACATAAACAAAAAATAATTATACAAAACAAGTTTACTAACTCTATAAATACAATGTTTTCAGTGACTGTTGCCATGGTTACTAGTGTAAAAAAAGTTATCAGATACAAACCGAGTGGAAAGTGAAAGTGAGAAATTCCCAAAATAGATTCAGTATAAATGGATTGAAACAGCCAAAAGAAAAATGAAAATTTTATGTCAACCTGAGACCATTTATCTTGTCCTGCAAAGCATTGCTTTATTACTGTGCTTGCATTGCATTCTCATTAAGCATATAACACAAAGGTGTGGGGAATAAACAGATCGTTAGAATTCATATGTCAGAGACATTAAATCGGGATAAAGACAGCAAGCTGAATGTAGAGTACCTGCCCATCGAGGATTTAACTTTTGTTTCAATAACTTTGGATTTTTCTAACTCTCCTACTTAAATCTTCAAAATATAGGCCAATAGCATCACTGATGAGTCGCAGAAGGACTAAGCACTGTTGTATGTAATGGTGCTATTTACTTGTGTGTCTTTTGTACAACCTATAGTAAATGTGCTAGTTTATTGCAGTCTGTTGCACACAACACTGGAAAAACTGCTCTTTTACAATGTTTATGCTGTTCCAGATATCAATTATATTAAGTACCGAGGGTAAATGTTGTATATTAAAATGAACAAATAGAAATAAGATATCAACACCAATGTGGATATAAAAATCAAATAAATTGGTCTTGAGATTAGATTTACAGTAGCCCTTTTACCAAGGTGGTCCTAATTTTGAGGTGGTCTTAAAGTGAAGTTATTATTGTAGTGTTTAGATAATGAATTATATTTATAATAAATTACTTGATATAACTAAACATTCTCATGTTCATATTCTGCTATTTGTTTGCATGTCACAAACAAAATCATAGACAGAGGTTAGAGTTGGGGTCAACAGTTATCAGAGGACTAACACAAGAGAGATGTAACATGTAAACGCAATGTTTATTTCTAGGCCAGTATGATTGGTGTGCTTATTTCAATGTGTTTTGTTACGTTTTTATTGAGTTTGCCTTATATATATATATATATATATATATTTTGCATTTAAAATGAGTTTTTATTCAAAAGGACATTGAAAATGGTCCCAGATTTGTAAAACATTTTTACTGGCTGGTCCATAACTGTCGATTTGTAACAATGATATTACTCAACCGTTAAAAAACTAAGATTATTTATACACAAAGATGGAGAGAAAATAAATATCAAGTCATGTTTTATCCAGAAAGCATAGATAGAGATGAGAGAATGATTTGTATACACTGTGATTGACCTTCAGTCAGAAAAGACCAATGCATTATAAATCAGACCACACTAACATGGGTTTGATAAAAATTCTAATATTGAGAATAAGTTATAGGACATTTCTTAACCATATCCTTGCAAATTAATTTGAATATACAAAATAAAACTACACACAAGAAGTATAGATTTCAGAAGGATTCCATGTTGCTTTCCAGTTATTCTGGTCATTGAAATCTCTTTAAACTACAGAGAGTAACATTGATTCAATTAATTCTTGGGTCTGTTGTTAAATTCAGTTTTGTTTGATAGCGAAGCAAGGACAGTAAGTATTATGAAGACAAAGATTTTATATGAATCCAGCGTTATTTTTTTATTCCAATTGTGCTATGGTTGGGTGGGGGCAATGGTAACACAATTGCCTTCCACATAGCCATTCTGAGTTCGATTCCACAAACAGATCTGGCACCTACATCCGAGCCAACAAAAGTGATTAGTAAAAGTTGCTATAACTTGTTTCGCAATTGTTGTGGAATAAATAAAGTTTATATATTTATATATAAATCGTATTTTACTTATTTGAGTCTTTATTTCAGTTCTTAACTTTCCATGTTTATGTAATTATCAGGATGACAGTGTGGAGACAGTTGAGGCCGGTGGTGACGTGGTTATCAACAATGATGTTCCCAAGAAATCTACCATTAACTACAAGAAGACAGTGAGGAAGGATACCGGCATGTACACCTGCACTGTGGCTAATAAGCACGGCTCTGATTCCGTTACTGTGGAAGTGGTGGTACTTGGTAAGTTTTCAGTAAATACATCCTTAATACAAATACTAGTACAAGTGTTTATTTGTTTCAATTGAACAGAAAATCAGGATTATATTAAAAAAGAAAGAGAGTCATTTTCCTCCATATTGTATCTGGTTCACAAATATTTCAGTATCATATTATTCAAATCCAGGACTTATTTCAAATCATTATTTTTCTATATTTTATAAAATTCTGTATTATATTAAAAGATCCCTGTTACTTGTGTGCCTTTCTTATCAAACTTAAGTTATGAACATATAATCTGTTTCAGGACTTTCATTGAAAAAATTAGAATTGATTACTTGAGGACTTTCAATGGTTTGATTTATGCCTGTATTATGTCTTACTCTTTAGCACCACCATCAAGACCTGAAGGTCCGCTGGCTGTCAAGGATGTGACTAAGGACAGCGCTACACTGGAATGGAAAGCACCCAAGGACAACGGTGGAAATGACATCCAGTAAGTAGAGGAGAAAATCTCTGTGATTCATTAAAAGAAAAAATCCAGAAAAAAATTAATTTTGATGTTTCTTTATTGTGCTTTAAGTTACATCTACAAGTGAAAGTTAGGTAGTGTTGTCTCTCACTGAACATAACTATACATTCTGCCAAATGTGAACTTTTTGATAATATAATCTTAGATATGGTAATTTAAATATTTCAATTTTCCAAGAATAAATTCAAGTATACTATATACTGAGAATTCATGGGAACCAGAATATACTTATGAAATATTGATGATTGCAACACATGAATTCACACACTTTCAGAGGCTACAAAGTTGAAAAGTATGACACCAAGAAGGGTCGCTGGGAGCCTGTTAAGGATTTGGTGAGAGGCACCAGTCTGACTGTTCCCAAATTACAGGAAGGCCACGACTACAAGTTTAGAGTTTCAGCAATCAGTGACAATGGAGAGAGCGAACCCTTAGAAACAGAGGAACCCGTCACAGCCAAGAATCCATTTGGTAGGTCTGGAAGTGCCGACTATAGTGTTGAAGATCTACATCAAAAAGGACTGAATCACTCTTATATAGTCCATGTTTATAGTCCATCAATGACCAGTACTCTCAGTACTTTGATTTTATACTGAATTTATTTTGCATTGTGGGTAGAAGTGTACTCAACATCGACCAGCTTCACAAAGTTAAGTAGGTGGAATAATTTTATTATTTGCCAACCAGTTTTGCCCGTTAAGGCTTGTCAGAGCAAAGACAACATAATTTCCAGCCCCTAAGGTATTCTAAATGTGGTACCCTTTTTCACAGATATACCCACACCTGGTGATAAGCCTATTCACATATACATGTATAGTGAAATTAATAACCGTGATATTTCATTGTCCTGTAATAAGCCCACCCCCTGTAAGAATTAATGTGTTGCTTCCCCGCACTTATCGATGGACAAATATTATAATATAAATGTTAGTTTTGGCTTTTGTTGGTGACTTTTTCAATGCAAACCAATGATCGACTCTGAATTTTTAAAACATATTTGTTGATTTTAGATGAACCCTTCCCACCTGCCCAGCCCCAAGTTGCCGACCAAAACAGGGACCACATTACCATTAAGTGGGAACCACCAGAGAGTGACGGTGGCAACCCCATCAAAGGCTACAATGTTGAGAGAAAAGAACCAAAGAGCAACCGTTGGGTCAAGGTCAACAGGGACCTCGTCAAGGTCAGTATTTCATAATGCTTTCATTGTCAACATCATGATCAGTGTAAAATATCTTCTGGAAGAAAAACATTTCTGTACATTTTCTGAATTCACCGTTAGTACATTTACTATAACTTATATCAGATTGGTTTTTACTTTGATTTTCCAGGAGTTAGAATTTGAAGATGCAAAGGTTGTTGATGGAAAAGAATATGAATACAGGGTGATGGCTGTAAATGAGGCTGGCAGCTCTGAACCTAGTGTTGCTTCTAAGCCAATCTGTGCAAAACCCACCAAAGGTAGGTTCTATCATCTCATGTCCTCCGATCTGTAAGGAAATTTTGTGAATACAAAATGTAGTTAAAATTGAACAGGAACAAGCATCAATTGAAGATGTCATTATTTTTTGCTCCTATGTGTAATTGACTGATATTTTCTGTGTTTAAACAGAGGCTCCAAAGGTCAGTTTGGATTCTCTGTTTGGTGCTAAGGAGATCCGTGTGAGAGCTGGTGAACCACTTAACATCAAAATGGGTATCTCTGGTGCCCCTACTCCTACTGTTACCTGGCAGAAAGATGGCCGCCCTCTTTCACCTCGGGTATGTCAGAATTTTTTCTAACTAAATATTTTTTTTACGCTTGTTTTCTTGTAAGCGAAAAAAATTAAATAATATATGTGAATTATCAAGGCATAGAATTTATTCAATAGATCAGTGAAAAGAAGGAAAAAGGTTAAAAATTTTTTTACATCATTGTACTGAATTTTGCAGGCTGCAACAACTAACAATGAAGATTCTGCCAAACTGAATGTACCCAAGGCAGAAAGAGGTGACACTGGTAAATATACAGTCACTGTGTCTAACGAGAGTGGTACCCACTCTGCTGACATCCCTGTCGTTGTTCTGGATGCACCTGGACCTCCAGAAGGACCACTAGATGTCAGTGATGTGTTTGCCGAAAGCTGTGTCTTGTCCTGGAAGAGACCAGAGGATAATGGAGGCGCAGAGGTCACAGGTATGCCAATGTCTAGGTCATCGACTGGGAAACAAGGTTGATTTTAACATCCAGTAAATTTTTTAGAATATTTGGTTTGAGTGTACATTAAGTTTAAATATGATAATTATTTACAATATATATGGATATTACATACTGTATATATTTTGTTACATCTTGTTTATTTTTGTTGTTGTTGATGAAAAAAAATATTTCTGGAAAGATTCCTTTAATAAATTGATATCTTGCTTAAACTTTAAATATATTTGAAACTTTATTAAATAGTTATTTAAAAAAAAATGTGAAGAGGATTTTGTTTTTCAGCAATATCAGAATGGATGTGTGATAATTTTCTTTGGTTTACCTTAAATAACAGCTACCTAATGATTTGATTACAGATTACATAGTTGAGAAGTGTGAAGAGGGCAGCACTACCTGGGAGAAGGTTCCAGGTATTGTCAAAGGCACTTCTCACCCTGTCAAGGGACTTAAGGAGGGAAAGAAATACAAGTTCCGCGTAAAGGCAGAGAACATGTACGGGGTCGGTGAACCGTTGGAGACCACTAAACCAACATTGGCCAAAAACCCATACGGTACTTTTTCTATTTACTTTCTTAATCACCTTTTTCATCACTTTTTTCATCACCTTTTCATCACCTTTTTCATCATCTTTTTCATCACCTTTTTCATCACCTTTCATCACCTTTTTCATTACCTTTTTCATCACCTTTTCATCACCTTTTTCATCACCTTTTCATCACCTTTTCATCACCTTTTCATCACCTTTTCATCATCTTTTTATCACCTTTTTCATCACCTTTTCATCACCTTTTTCATCACCTTTTTCATCACCTTTTCATCACTTTTTTCATCACCTTTTCATCACCTTTTTCATCACCTTTTCATCACCTTTTTCATCACCTTTTCCATCACCTTTTCATCACCTTTTCACCACCTTTTTCATCGCTTTTTTCATCACCTTTTTCATCACCTTTTCATCGCTTTTTTCATCACCTTTTTCATCGCTTTTTTCATCACCTTTTTCATCACCTTTTTCATCACCTTTTCATCACTCTTTTCATCACCTTTTTCATCACCTTTTCATCACCTTTTTCATCAGTTTGCTGTTATAAAGGAATGTCCATAGAGAATGCTATGATATCCTTGAAGGGAGGAACCTAAATATACTTATGATGATAATACTAATTGGTGAAGCATATGTTGATGATAATGATTTTGTGAAAGTTGGGAAAGTGGAAGGATGTGGAAAGATGAGCTTGAATTCAGCGAAAGACTGATAATATTAGAAAACAATGGTATAATGTTCTCATTGTTGGTAAACTATGTTCAGTTGTCCTGTAAGTTGTCGAGAATGTCTGTATTATTTACACTTTAATTGCTTGTATTAACAGATACCCCTGATGCACCCAAGGATGTACAAATACCCAAGTATGACCGTAGGTCAGCAGATCTTACCTGGAAGGCACCAGAAAATGATGGTGGTAACCCAATCAAAGGTATGAGTCACAATTCTGGTTTTAATTATCCTTTTTTGTAAGAAGATTGACTTTATTTGATGTATGTATAAGTATCTCATGTGTTGGATGGTGCAGTGGTAACACACTCGCCTTTCATCAAGCCGTCCGGGGTTCGATTCCTGGAATGGACATGAAAAGGTTTGGGGTTATTTGCCCAACCACGTGGGTTTTCCCCGGGTACCTCGGTTTCCTACCGCAGTAAGACCTATCACACACTTCCAGCTAGGCCAACAAGAGTGATTAACATAAGTTGGAAAAACTTGCTTCGCATTTGTAAAATAAATAAAGTTTCTTGTTATTATGTACTGTCTGATTAAATTTAATCATACCAACCCTCATCGTTGATTCTATTCAATTGTTGAGTTACTCTGCCATTTGAAGACCATAATTGTTATAATTTAAAAAAGGAAGACAAATCCTAAACCAGAAACAATGTCAACTTAATTTGTTGTTGTATCAAAGGTTTTTATTGTTTATTCTGGTATTTCCCACAGGTTATGTTGTTGAGAAGAAGCCACGAGGAGGCGATTGGATCCAAGTCAATAATTTCCCTGTGAAGGACACACAGTTCACTGTGATGAACTTACAGGAAGGCCAGGAAGTCGAATTCAGGGTCATGGCTGTTAACGATGGAGGTGTAGGCAAACCAAGCAAGGCCACGCCCCCACATCTGGTCAGGGACCAAGTCTGTAAGTACAACTCCTCGTTCCAGGGGAGGGAGCAGAATTATTTACCATCAGGTAGTTTCTGATTGGTTAGATTAGGATATTGTTAGAGGTTGTGATTCAGTGTGTTATTGAATTCTGAATATGACATCTGATTGTCTGTAATATTGTCTTGCTTTATATTAAAACTCTTTTGAGAGAGATTTCTTTTATTGTAGTTCTGGATAACTGTTTAAGCACTTTTCTCAATTTCGTTACTTTTCTGGCATAAAAGAACAATATTTCTACTGATATTAAGAATGTGGTGCCCTTTTTGTTCAACATTTAGGAATCATTATATTGTGCAAGCAAACATACCTGGATAACAGTTAATGGTGATGAAGTTCCTTGTTTTTGTTGAGTAGTAAAATGGATATTTTTGCATGAAAGAATATGCTTATCACATTTAAATTTATTTCATACAGTTGCTGCCGGTGCACCTTCGGCTCCTAACGTGGACAAAATCACCAAGAACTCTGTGGACCTGTCCTGGAAGAAGCCGAACAACGACGGAGGTGGTAGGATTACTGGATACATCGTGGAGAAGAAAAAGGCAGGAGAAGACTGGAAGGAGTGTGCTGAGGTAGCAGGTACTTCATGCAGCATACCAAACCTTACAGAAGGCGACGAGGTACAATTCCGTGTCATCCCAGTCAATGCTTTCGGACCGGGAGAGGCTAGTAAGCCAACCTCGGTCATCAAGGTGGAGAACCAGCCAGGTAGGTGGGGTAGCAGAATTGTTAAAAAATAAAGATTTTTTAATAAAAAAAAAGAAAAGAACAAAAAGTAATGTTTGATTTCGGTATTGGGTAATGATGAATAAACCAAGTATTGACTGTAATTTTGAAATATTACAGAAAAGCCATCAATGGACATGTCTGGAGTGAAGGATATCAGTGTGAAGGCCGGTCAGACCATCAGCATCAAAATCCCATACACTGGATTCCCCAAACCAACCGCAGCCTGGGTAAACGGTGATACAGACATCGAGGAAGATTCACGCACTGATCTGAAGGTAACTATAGTGAATAGCTACTAATATTTTCACCTTGTGAACAATGGTTATACAACCTGGTGTCATTTTAAGTCACTCACCAGAGATACTTTGTTTCACAAAATGAAACCCCAGCACCTAAGATTTATACAAAAAATTTCAAAATTTTACAACAACGAAATTGAACACTAGTAGTAACTCAGCCTGAGGGTTAATTTTTTATATAATTTTTTCAATTAGTAGCAGATCAAGATATTCGTAAGTTTTATTTTGAAATATTGATATCATTTTTTCAAATATTAACTGACCTGTGAATGTAAAGTTTACAAGACACATCATAGACTGAGGCAATGACATTTATTTTGTAGGTCAAGGATGACTGTGTCATGTTGACTACCGCTAATGCCAAGAGGTCAGATACTGGTCGCTACAAGGTCACCTTGAAGAATCCTTCTGGATCAGAGTCTGTGTCCCTTGGTGTTAAAGTCCTTGGTAAGGTCAATGGAGAAAAAAAGAAAGATGTATGATCACGAATTCTGTCAACCAACTTTCTTTTATGGCGAAGTACTTTCCCCATTTCCACATAGCAATAAATTTGCAGCAAGACTATATTAAAATCCTTGTTTACTGGTTTGTTTTTATGAGTTTGTTTCGGTCTGGAAATTTGGGAAGGTAAATTCCGTGCGGAAAAAAGATGGTTTGCTTTACTTTGAATTCTTTTATTAGAAGGGGAAAATGATATAGAAAAAGTTTATACTAGCAATGTCGTAAAATCTTCATCTGAGACAGACAATATTAAATATGGTTGTGTCATGATACTTTACCACTGAAATGTCCATTGTGTTGTGGTTTACAGATAGGCCTGCTGGACCCACTGGTCCATTGACTGCATCAAACATTAACGGAGATGAGTTGACCTTGAAATGGAATCCTCCTAAGGACGATGGCGGTGAGCCTATCAACAACTACATCGTGGAAAAACGTGTTGATGGAACTGACAAGTGGATGAAGGTCAGCAGCTTCCTCACAACACCTCGATGTGTAGTCCGGAACCTGGACCCTGGCACCAAGTATGAGTTCCGTGTGATGGCGGAAAACAGCTTGGGAGTCAGTGATGCACTGGAAACTGATGAGGCCATCTTGGCCAAACTACCTTTCGGTATGTAGTCAGAAACTGTGTTGCACGATTTGATAGCTTCTGTACCAGTAATGTTTGTCATGTATCATTGTTTATGCATAGGATATCACAAGTACGAATTCGTGTATAAAAAAATAATTTTCTTCGTTATTTTTTCAAGTCGTTACTTGCTAGGATATAAAAGATGTTATGATAAATAACATCAATTTACAGACTTTTAAAATTCTACATCTCGGCTTACTTAATCTCTCATCTGTACCTCCAGTATCCTGCTGGTTGTACCCTGGTCACTCTGTGCACAATATCAGACTTTCCAAGGTACATCTCCTATTTTCTTCTGTATGTCAGTTTCTCTTGGAAGGCTTCTGTGTCTACAACAGTGAAAGTTGCTGTTACTTTTTCCTTTGGCTTGAAAATATTCTGATTGCTTCTAAGTACTAATTTGTATAATAAAGTCGAACTCATATAATTGAAGACCCCATTTATTTTGAAGCATTTTGCTGGTCTCTGCCTGCCTTTACACTTAATATTGGAAATCACTCAAAAATTAAATAACCGATTATCTCAAAGTTTCCCCATGGTACAATCAAGTTTGAGGTAATGAGGTTTGACTGTGTTTCATTGTGTAAAACAGGTTTCAGAACCACAGTATTACAGGATGAGACCCTTGTTTCCATATGTCACTTTATAATATGCATAAAAATTGCTACCTTTTTTATGTGACTACAAGCTTCATTTTGAATGAGTTTTAACTCCTGATTTGCCAGGCAATTTATGATCCACAGATATGTTATAATACATAAAACTTATCATTTGTTCACATCTCTGAATGTTTGCTCTGTGTACAGACACACCCAGTGCCCCAGGAACCCCCAAGTGTACTGGTACTACAGAAGACTCCATCAGTCTGACCTGGACACCACCTCGCCGTGACGGGGGCAACCCTATCCGTGGCTACATCGTGGAAAAGCGTGAGAAGGGAGACGACAAGTGGACAAAGTAAGTATCGTGTTGGATGCCAAATATCAATCATTTCATATTTATAGAAAAGTTTAAAATGCAATTTTGAGGAAAGCAAGAAAGAAAAAAAAAAGTTGAATCTTTAAAATAGGATTTCCTATACATGTATGGAATATAGGTGTTCTATTGCCTGAAAAGGCAACATATATAGGTCGCTGTATGTTGGTGTCTGCCATCAGAACAAAGGCAGCACTGAGGTTACCCAGATACCATACAGTAGTTTGTTTTATTGAAATTGCTGGCAAAGAATTGCTCTGCTGGAGATCAAAGGTCAAGGTCAGAAGGGTATATATTTGTTTATCCTCTTTGTGCTTTTTGTGGTGACACATCCACTACTAAGAATAGAATTCTGGCTTTTAATCTGTGAATGAATGTAAAACTGACATGTTCTTGGTTTATCAGTCTGTGACAGATTACCAATGAAGTGCTGTTGATGGTATAAAAATAATCTGTTATTCTTTGTTATGTACATATAGGGCTACCTATGGAGAGGTTGCTGACAATGAATGCACTTGCAAAGGTCTTCAGGATGGCAAAGAGTACGAGTTTCGTGTGGCTGCTGTCAACGAGGCTGGACCTGGTGATTTCGCTATGACATCTGACGCCATCATGGCTAGGGCTCCTCCAGGTAACCTAGTCCTACTCTAAATATTGACTTTACACTTAGATAAAATCCCGAAATTGATCTAATACTGATTTTGCTCTCATATCGAGGGGACAACACAGGTCCATTGATCAATCCTATACCTTTTAACATCTAGAATAAAAAAGAATAAAATCTGATTGCATTGTTAATCCACAGTGGCTCCCAAGGTCAGTCCTGACTACATTCCTCGTGACATTATCGCCAAGGCAGGAGAAGAATTCAAGATTGCAATCCCATACATTGGAAACCCTATCCCTAAAACCACATGGAGCCTTGTAAGTACTCTATACGCTTTTCACAGCTTGTATAGTTGACAAAGAGGAAATGAAACTAGGACAAAATTTAGAATAAATTCTTAAACACTTTAGTAAGGAGGTGGGCTTATTACAGGACCATTTCTGATCAAAGTTATGATAGACTTGATATGCTTATTACAAAGTTTGGATTTATTGCCCTATGAATGCCATTTCATATTCTTCTCCTCATTTCCACAGAGTGGCGTTAGTGTACTGGAGGATAGCCGTATCAAGTTTACAAATGACCCCACGGAGGTCAAGCTTGTCAACAAATCAGCCAAGAAGAGTGATGCTGGAAAGTACAACATCATGTTACAGAATGAGAAGGGATTTGACTCACTTTACGTCAACGTAATCGTCGTTGGTAGGTCATTTTTTCATTACCTGCTCAATTGACACAGAAAATTTTCTAAACATTGAAATAGTATTAGAGTCTGTTCAGGTAATGATTTATATCTTATCTTACAAGAAATCAAATGAACACATGCTATAAATAGACACAGTTCCTCTGTTTCATACATCACTGAAAAGAATTTAAAGAATGAATATAAGAAAAAATATATTTATTTTTTTTCGAATATGCTTAATTTTTTTACTGAATGCATCTTTTTTGATAAAATATTTATTTGTTTCTATGGTAACATTCTGTATGTTATAGATGCCCCAGGCAAACCAGAAGGTCCCCTGGAGGTCAATGACATCACACCAGATTCATGCAAGCTGACATGGTACCCACCAAGGGTAGGTCATCCTTCGTTACAACAATACATTTTGTTTATATAATAGTCTTTATAAAGGAAGATGAATATACAGAGATTTATCCTACAACTGACACTGCCATTGTCGGAACTCACCTGCTACATATATTGTCACTGTATTCAGCAGTAACAGAAAACAGCAGTATTTTAACACATGCGGTAATTTAACAGAATTACTCTCTAAATTTAGTGAAATATTCTGTTAAGAAATATAAATAGTTATTGAAATAAACAATTTTTTTATGTTGAAATGAACAAGTTGAATTATGAAAATTCATAAAATCGCTGTTATGTTTCATGAAGTTTGGAACTATGTTTCCGCAGGAAGCAATTATTTTGGCATCTTTCATCAGGCAAAATTCAGTGTAACATCAATGTCAGGTAAACACAGATTGAACAACAAAACTGTTTAAGTTTTCAAAAGTCAGATTTTCAATCAATGTTGCAGGATAAATAGAATACATGGTAAGTGTCTTAAAATATAAGTTATATTTTGACTCCAAACAGAAATTCACCCTCACCAAAATACAGATTATATATTAAGACACTGACCATGCTTCCTCTATTATTTGCAATTGCCCTTTTTGCTGAGCCTGGATATCTCTGTTTAGGATGATGGTGGTAGTCCCATCACCAACTACCGTGTGGAAAAGATGGACAAGAAGTACGGTAACTGGGAAAGTGTTAGCAAATATGCTCGTGGCACAAGTTTCGAAGTCATGGACCTCGTAGAAGGCCATGAGTACTGTTTCCGTGTCATGGCAGAAAATGAGCATGGTGTGAGTGAGCCATTAGAGACAGCAACATCAGTGGTGGCTCAACATCCATACAGTAAGTTTGTGTGTACTGGTTTAGTCTTGTGTAACTGAACACAAAGTGTGTTTCTTTTTACAAAAGAAGCTTGTAAAGACTTGTAGAAGAATGCTTGATTATGTGGAACTAAAATATTATCCCTATACAACAAAAATCCCTGTGTAATGATGATACCTGTATAATGACTGGTCCCTGTGTAATGACAGGTCCCTGTGTAATGACAGGTCCCTGTGTAATGACTGGTCCCTGTGTAAAAAATGGTTCCTGTGTAATGACTGGTCCCTATGAAATGACTGGTCCCTGTGTAATGACTGGTCACTGTGTAATGACTGGTCCCAGTATAATGACTTCTCCCTGTGTAATGACTTCTCCCTGTGTTATGACAGGACCCTGTGTAATGATTGGTACCTGTGTAATGACACATTCCTGTGTAATGACTGGTCCCTGTGTAATGATTGGTACCTGTGTAATGACAGGTCCCTGTGTAATGACTTCTCCCTGTGTAATGACTTCTCCCTGTGTAATGACAGGTACCTGTGTAATGACTTCTCCCTGTGTAATGACTTCTCCCTGTGTTATGACTGGTCCCTGTGTAATGACTGGTCCCTGTGTAATGACTGGTCCCTGTGTAATGACTGGTCCCTGTGTAGTGACAGGTCCCTGTGTAATGACTGGTCCCTGTGTAATGACTTCTCCCTGTGTAATGACTGGTCCCTGTGTAATGACTTCTCCCTGTGTAATGACTGGTCCCTGTGTTATGACTGGTCCCAGTGTAATGACTTCTCCCTGTGTAATGACTTCTCCCTGTGTAATGACAGGCCCTGTGTAATGACTTCTCCCTGTGTAATGACTTCTCCCTGTGTAATGACTGGTCCCGGTGTAATGACTGGTCCCTGTGTAATGACAGGCCCCTGTGTAATGACTGGTCCCTGTGTAATGACTTCTCCCTGTGTAATGACAGGTCCCTGTGTAATGACTGGTCCCTGTGTGATGACTTCTCCCTGTGTAATGACTTATCCCTGTGTAATGACAGGCCCCTGTGTAATGACTGGCCCCTGTGTAATGACAGGCCCCTGTGCTATGACTGGTCCCTGTGTAATGACTTCTCCCTGTGTAATGACTTCTCCCTGTGTAATGACTGGCCCCTGTGTAATGACTTCTCCCTGTGTAATGACAGGTCCCTGTGTAATGACTTCTCCCTGTGTAATGACAGGTCCCTGTGTAATGACTTCTCCCTGTGTAATGACAGGCCCCTGTGTAATGACTTCTCCCTGTGTTATGACTGGTCCCAGTGTAATGACTTCTCCCTCTGTAATGACAGGTCCCTGTGTAATGACAGGCCCTTGTGTAATGACTTCTCCCTGTGTAATGACTTCTCCCTGTGTAATGACTGGTCCCGGTGTAATGACTGGTCCCTGTGTAATGACAGGCCCCTGTGTAATGACAGGCCCCTGTGTAATGACTTCTCCCTGTGTAATGACAGGTCCCTGTGTAATGACTTCTCCCTGTGTAATGACTGGTCCCTGTGTAATGACAGGCCCCTGTGTAATGACTGGTCCCTGTGTAATGACTTCTCCCTGTGTAATGACTGGTCCCTGTGTAATGACTTCTCCCTATGTAATGACAGGCCCCTGTGTAATGACAGGTCCCAGTGTAATGACTTCTCCCTGTGTAATGAGTGGTCCCTGTGTAATGAATGGCCCCTTTGTAATGACTGGCCCCTGTGTAATGACAGGCCCCTGTGTAATGACTGGTCCCTGTGTAATGACTTCTCCCTGTGTAATGACTTCTCCCTGTGTAATGACAGGTCCCTGTGTAATGACTGGTCCCTGTGTAATGACAGGCCCCTGTGTAATGACTGGTCCCTGTGTAATGACTTCTCCCTGTGTAATGACAGGTCCCTGTGTAATGACTTCTCCCTGTGTAATGACTTCTCCCTGTGTAATGACAGGCCCCTGTGTAATGACTGGCCCCTGTGTAATGACAGGCCCCTGTGCTATGACTGGTCCCTGTGTAATGACTTCTCCCTATGTAATGACAGGCCCCTGTGTAATGACAGGTCCCAGTGTAATGACTTCTCCCTGTGTAATGAGTGGTCCCTGTGTAATGAATGGCCCCTGTGTAATGACTGGCCCCTGTGTAATGACTGGTCCCAGTGTAATGACTTCTCCCTGTGTAATGACAGGTCCCTGTGTAATGACTGGCCCCTGTGTAATGACAGGTCCCTGTGTAATGACTGGCCCCTGTGTAATGAAAGGTCCCTGTGTAATGACTGGCCCCTGTGTAATGACTTCTCCCTGTGTAATGACTTCTCCCTGTGTAATGACAGGCCCCTGTGTAATGACTGGCCCCTGTGTAATGACAGGCCCCTGTGCTATGACTGGTCCCTATGTTATGACAGGTCTCTGTGTAATGACTGGTCCCTGTGTAATGATTTCTCCCTGTGTAATGACTGGCCCCTATGTAATGACAGGCCCCTGTGTAATGACAGGTCCCAGTGTAATGACTTCTCCCTGTGTAATGAGTGGTCCCTGTGTAATGAATGGCCCCTGTGTAATGACTGGCCCCTGTGTAATGACTTCTCCCTGTGTAATGACTTCTCCCTGTGTAATGACTTCTCCCTGTGTAATGACTGGTCCCTGTGTAATGACTTCTCCCTGTGTAATGACAGGTCCCTGTGTAATGACTGGCCCCTATGTAATGACTGGTCCCAGTGTAATGACTTCTCCCTGTGTAATGACTTCTCCCTGTGTAATGACTGGCCCCTATGTTATGACAGGCCCCTGTGTAATGACAGGCCCCTGTGTAATGACTGGCCCCTGTGCTATGACTTAACTCTGTATTAATGTCTGCTTTTGACAGCTGCTCCCGATTCTCCTGGTAAGCCAACTGTTGAGGATGTAGATGAGGATTCAGTCACACTAAGCTGGACAAAACCAAAAAGTGATGGAGGAAAGAAGATCCAGGGATACGTTGTGGAATACCTTGATCCCTACTCCGGCAGGTGGAAGGCTGCTAATGATCTTCCAGTTTCAGATACTACCTTCACAGGTAAAACGGTTTGAGAAAGATAGCATAAAACAGGCCTTAAATGATATACTTGTTACCTTTAAGTAAGATAGCAATTAAGGTCGTAAGACTAAGATATTATTACCTATTGATTCAAATGTAGAAGTATTTGTGTTAAATACATAACAGTTGATGTTTTCTTTAACTCTTGTTCTCAGTGTGCTGAAATATGAACATTTTTAGTGTATCAACTTTTAAACTTTTGTGTTTTTCGTTTGCTTTCAGTACCTGGACTGAAGAAAGACAAGGAGTATGAATTCCGTGTAAAGGCAAAGAACGTGGCAGGTCTTGGAGAACCGAGCGCAGTGATTGGCCCAGTTGTACCCAAACCTAAATATGGTGAGTAGAGTTGTCTCCCATTCACAGATGTGTTTCCTTGTAGTTCAATTATATCTAAGTAAAAAGACTGTTCATTCAGTTATAGAGATTCCCTGGTATACTTTATTATTTTCAATTTTTACCTTATCATATTGGGGCCATCATGGTTGAGCAATTAAGGTGTCTGTCCAAGATACTAGCCAGCTACCTCTGGGTCATGGGTTTGAGACCTATGTAAGGCAGTTGCCAGGTACTGGGCGTAGATCGGTGGTTTTTCTCCGGCTTTCCTTCACCACCCAAACATGGCATGTCCTTAAATGACCTTAGCTGGTAATTAGACATAAGCAATGATAAACCAGACTTTATCATAAAATTAAAATTTGCCTCTTTTTGGTTTTTATACCTATATGTTGTGTCACAATCGAATTTGATATATATATTTTTCCCCTTTTTATCCACAGGAAAATCTGGACCACCCGGTATTCCTGTAGCCTCTGCTGTTGGCCGCACATACATTGATCTCAAGTGGGATCCACCCACAAATGACGGTGGCAGCAAGGTTACTGGTAAGTATATCTTAATGTAACGAAGATGTAGAAAACAACTCCGAAGTGGCAGAGAGAACTACATACAATCTTGTACCAGAAAATGTGATTCTCAATGTATTAGAAACAGATTATTAGACTTATTAAGATACAACAA
Source organism: Ylistrum balloti (assembly GCF_031769215.1). Lineage (NCBI taxonomy): Eukaryota > Metazoa > Mollusca > Bivalvia > Pectinida > Pectinidae > Ylistrum > Ylistrum balloti. The sequence goes on along the minus strand of NW_026781984.1, from coordinate 62,718 downwards.
ATATGTTTAGATCTAAAGCATTTATCAAGTAAACAGGGAAGTTTAACAAATTATGTAGAAATAAAGTTTTATTGCTAATAAAGATTAAATGTATTTACTTCTAAACATGCAAAGCTGACCAAGAAAAAGTAAGGAATGTTATTAAAGGCTAGGCAAACATGTTTCTTCACTGATGTAGAGGCATGGACTTACATCACATTGCAATGATGAAACATTTGTTGGCTGTAGGTGTAGGTAGGCTTACACAACAGTCATGGGCCTTATTGCTAGAAATTACAATAATTACTGGTGAAAGTTAATGAAATTTTTTTTCCAGGTTATGTGATTGAGAAAAAGCCTAAGAACTCAGACACATGGACTAAGGCTAACAACTTCAACGTGCGTGAACCATACTTCACAATCAACGAACTTCCAGAAGGAGAAGAGTTTGAGTTCCGTGTGGCAGCTGTCACTGCTGCCGGTGTCGGAGAGTACAGTATGAGTACTGCACCAATCAAAATCAAGGAGCCTGTCGGTACGTGCTCCTGGACAATATTAAAATATTTCCTCTCAGAAAGTCTAAAAGGTTAAGAAGAAAGGAAAGATAGTTTAATGTTAACTGGTGAGATGAATACTAGATACATTGATACATAATTTTCATATTTCAACACACAGATAGCCATGCATTAGGAAATATGGAGTGAAATTCGTTGTGATAGCCAGGTGATTGTAGAAAAATACTGTATAATTTACCTTTTCGTAATTACGTGTTTCTAGTTGGATCACCCGCTGAATTCACGAAGAAGCTGTACAATGAGAAAGCTCCTCTTGGTGGAGAGGTCACATTCTCCATCCAAACACATGGCAAACCCCTGCCTGAAGTCACATGGTATGTCGGCTTACTCAAAATGCATTCCTCGTTTATGTATATTTAGAATTATTCGTCTGAATTTTATGTAAATTGGATTTCTATTTTTAATGGAAATGCAGGATTTTATCGCATCAGGTCATATAAAGGAATTACAAAAACTTGAATCTGCTTTGTAATAAGCTGTCCATTGTTAGGACTTAGTTTATAGCTGACCAATGCTCTTTTTGATGAAAAAAGATACTTAATCTATTGTAAAGAGTGAAAAATGCAGTAAATGATTTGTCATACAAAGTGTTTGGGATTTACCTTGAACTCCGATGTTTTTTTATTTGTTTTTGAGGAAAAAGAATGGTGTTCCTGTAGCTTGCATAAGTCACACCAAGCTCACACTGAATGACGATACATTTATGTTCACTCTTTCTGATGTGTCTTATTTGTTTCCTAGGTATAAGAATGGTGTTCCTATTGGTAATACCAGTCGCACCAAGCTCACACAGAATGATGACAATTTCATGTTTACTCTTTCTGACGTTGGAGAGAGTGATGCTGGAGAGATTACCTGTGAAATTTCAAATAATTTGGGACGTGAATCCTGTTCCTGCCAACTCGCTGTCTTGTGTAAGTTAAACCTACAAATATGCATTTTACTTCTATGTAAAGTAGACAGAAATTTGCCCCGCGCCACGGGATAAGCTTTTTTGGTGTCCATGCAAAACTTCTGCTGAATTTACTTTCCTTTTGTGAACTGACAAAAATCTTATCCAAAACTGGTGGCTGAAGTACTGTCTTCAACAAACATTGGTAAATTTTTAACTTTGCTTTACCTGCAAAATTGAGTCTTTCCTTATGAAATTTTTGTTGTAACCACCAGGTATGCGATATGATCACGTGTGATGTCTGTTTCAGCTCCTCCCAGAATGGAGAAGTCACTACCAGACAAACAGGTAGAACTTGGAGATCAGTTCAAACTCAAGATTCCTTACAGTGGAACAGGACCATTTGAGATTAATGTATTGAAAGATGGCCGTGAATTAAAACAAGATAACCGTGTGAAGGTCACAGAATTTGATGATTATGTTGTATTAGTCCTTAAAGGTAAATACTGTTTCAGTTTCCATGTAAACATTAATTAGATTGCTTTGGAATTACAGTATATTAATATAAAGGAAGATGAGGCCTGCCACATAGCATCTGCCAATATCACCACGACATTTCAAACCTTTGATTAGCAGTATTAGTTCTTGTATTTGTCAAAAATAAATCATGTTATATGTGGATTGAGGGTACCCATAAAACCAATGAAAATTCATGTTTTTACAGTATATCACTATGTCAAATGATAGAATAAAACTGAAAAATATATTCCTTGAAAATAGAATTAGATTAGATAAATTCAAATTTTATGACTTAATTCTGCTGAAAACACATCCTGACGGGGTAAAAAAGACTGCTTTTGTTGTAGTTCTGTGGATTATTGGCCTTAATGTATAAATATTTATTCTTTTTAGTGATTGTAATGTTTTTAAACTGTATCCTTACAGAATCTGTAGAAGATGACACTGGAGCCTATCAGGTTAAGGTCTCCAATGCTAGTGGATCTGCTAGTACAGGCTTCAAGCTGGGAGTTGTCAGTAAGTAACTGGGATTACCTCCCCTTTCTTTTTATTGTTCACAGTGGTTTGTGTGATGGAGGTCATTATTTTTCAGCATTGTAAATAGCTATTAATTCTGGGACTTTGTTGTATGTATGTTATACTCGACAGATCAAGTGTATATTGCAGGAAGATAATAATTTCTGGGAAGAAAAGGAATATTTCAAGAGAAGATCTAAATATACCAGGATTGATATCTAGTTTGTCTTGATGAATGTGATCTATTGATTTACTTTTGATTATATATTAACATTTATTTTGGTGGGTTTTTTTTTATCCTCACAGGTGCCCCTGGAGCTCCAACTGGACCCCTGGCAGTTTCAGACATCACCAAAAACACATGCAGTCTTTCCTGGAAGGCTCCAAGGGAACTTGGTGGAGGAAAGTTATCACACTATGTTGTAGAACGACAGGAGATTGGCAAACCTTACTGGGTCACTGTGTCCTCACGCTGCAAGGTAAGGGAGACAACTGTTGATGTCTTTCCAAATCTTATTGGTGTATAAAATATGGGTGACAAATGTCAACATAAAAAAGAAGGGGAGACAACTGTTGAAGTTTACAAATGTTTTGTGTCAAATTTACATCTAAGGTAAGGGAGACAACTGTGGAAAAGATCTGCTTACTGTTTATGACAAAAGCTAAATATTATGGTAAATGTATTATCATCATTATGACTGAAAAGTAATCATTGATATCTCTGTATATTATGTGTTCAGGACACCCAGCAGGATGTTCAGGGGCTGTTTGAAAACAACCAGTACTTATTTAGAGTGTCAGCTGTCAATGAATTTGGACAATCCGAACCGCTCAAAGCTGAAAACCCCATCATTGCCAAGATGCAGTTTGGTATGTGGCATAATTGTACATATGTGTTCGTGAAAATTTTCCTAATATCTGATCTCTCAAACATATTTCTGGGAAAGGGTGAATTTTACATAAAGTAACATCACAATATTTTCTTGAAGATTAAAGATAATTTTAGGTAGCTGATATTAGTCTCTGTCTTCCGTGAGCAGTTTTGAATGTTATATTTGTCTTACCTGTATTTTACCTGACAGATGCTCCGGGAGCACCAGGTGTACCTGAGGTAACACAGGTGGGAGGAGACTTTGCCAGTCTGTCCTGGGAGAAGCCCCATTCTGATGGCGGTGGTCGTATCCTTGGATACTGGATTGACAAGAAGGAGCACCGTACCGACAACTGGACTCGAGTCAACAGTCAGATCTGCACCACCAACATCTTCAATGTGCCCAACCTGATTGAGGACAAGCAATATGAATTCCGTGTATTTGCTGAGAATGAGGCTGGCATGAGCAAGCCTTCTATGGCATCCACTAGTGTAAAGATCAAGGACCCTGATGGTGAGTAAGGTTGACCTCAAAAAGTGAAATCTTAAAAAAGAAAAAGAAAGAAAAAAATCAACTGGTTACAGAATTATTAGAAAAACTCCCAAACTACTCAATGTTCTGTAAAAAGGTGAAATTTTGTTTGCAAAATAACATACTGGTCTCAGCAAGCAGTCATGTCCTGGAAGTGTTGGTGTCTGGATGGTTAAAACTGTAATGCAGACTGATAGGAATGTTCTATAATTGTCTAAGTGTGAAATTATTTTAAGAAGAAACATTACCCTTTTGTCTCTACAGCTGCTGTACTGCCAGAGTTTGTCCATCCACTCAGAAAGAGTCAATGTGTTGCTGGAAAAACAGCTAGATTTGAGGTTGAAATCACTGGCACTCCTAAACCAGAAGTGTCATGGTAAGTCAGAATTACACATACCAGTACTACTTCCAATGTACAGACATTTTATTTAACTGTGAATTACATTTCACTGCTGTCAAGTGACACCTTGAAAATAATGGTTACTTTTAATGATTTTTACAACTTTAATTGATTAAAATTTTCACAACATTTTAATGGTTTTAAGTAGTGTTTAACAATACATATGTGTGTCTGATCACTTTTGAATTAGTTGTGACTGCTTTTCATTTACAGGTTTAAGGGAAGTCGTGAGGTGTATGATGGAGGCAGGTATGAGATCACCAATGATGGAAACATCTACTCGTTGGCCATCAAGGACGTATTTGGTGAGGATCAGGATGAATATACTGTCCGCGCTGTAAACAAGGCAGGATCCCGCGGCTCCAGAGCTGACCTAGAAATCAAATGTATGTATTATTATTAATAAGGTTTCTTTTCATATGTTTCCTAGTTAATGTCAATACACAATTTAACATTCTTGACAAAAGTATGATTTTGTAATTAAGTAATGGTTCTCAGTCTCTTTGTTCATATTTGAGTTGTTAGAAATTGTAGTAAGAAAAAGTTCTGTAGAAATATGTTGTCTTAGTCATAGTCTAGATTGAGTATGCTGTAATAATACCAAGAATGAATTAACTCCCATTTACATGAAGATTAAAAAATATACTGACACAGGTTTGAAAATGTTGATGTTCAGTCATTAAGAATACTCAAATTTCATTGAAATGAAAATTGACTATCTCTAAAAATTATACATATGAAGAATTAGATTCACAAAGATTAATTCAAATCAAAATGTAAAAAATTTGAAATCCACAGCTCCTCCCAAGGTCAATGTTCCAGCAAGGTTTAAAGAAGTCAGCACCTTCGAGAAGGGAGAACCAGTTGTGCTCAAAATTCCATTCACTGGTAACCCCAAACCATCTATACGATGGGTACGTGATGGTCAGGAATTGCGAGGTAAGGACTACATCCAGGAGGTGGGCGAGAGACATGCCATTCTCACTATCAACCACGCAACCAAGGAACATGACGGACCCTTCAGGATCATCTTGGAAAATGACCTTGGCACAGATGAAGCTGTGATTAAAATACAGGTTAACGGTATGTATAGTTCTTAAATTTATCCCGTATCTAGGTCTGTTTCACAACTGATATGCCACATAACAGTATGTTATCATGTTTGTTGAAACACTTTCAAGGGTTCTGATAAATCTTCTCTGATGTCCTATAATTCTGATTGACTAGCCCCTGAACTTTGAATAGGAAGAACGTTCTTTTTATCATTGTCTGCTAATGACAAAACATCAACATCACCTCCGAACATCAGTTTGTAACGATCCAGAAACATGCAATACATTGAAACAAACACCAAATGTCTGACAAATTGTCGGTATTGATCCCTTCAATGACACAGAAAACAGATGAATGGAGTGTATAGATGTACAAAGGAAGGGAAATTGTCTCCCTTTGTTAGCGTCGTGATCTGTTTGAAGTCAGGCCTTCGATTGGCTTCCCTGTGATATTTCTAAAATACATGCTCACTGATTATAGTGTTCAGATTATTCTTTAACATTAATGTAATAGATCAAAATATATTTTTTTACCTGAAAATTTTCTCTTTTTTTTTGTAGACCGCCCAGATCCTCCTCGCTTCCCCGTTGTGGAAAATATTCGTGAAGATTCAGTTGTGTTGTCTTGGAAACCGCCCATGAATGACGGTGGTAGTTTCATCACTGGTTATGTGATTGAGAAGTGTGAACCCCCAGCTCAACACTGGGTCCGCATCGCAAGTACAAGGTAAAAATCACCCTGATCTTATAGAAGTTAGAGTTGTCTTGTCCTAAGGTCATACCATTCAAATATCCAGGTACCCTCCAGCTGGTTATATAATGTCTAAAGAACTTTGAGTATTGTTGATAAGACAAACCCTAGCAATATAAGTCATAATGGATAACTGGTGACCAGTCAACCAACACTGGAGAATGATGAGAATGTGTTCCATCTTTACAGAATGGCATTCCATAACGTGACAAGCCTTCAGAGTAATAAGGAGTATCAGTTCCGTGTGGCTGCCGAGAATCTGTACGGACTTAGCGAGCCTTGTGAACCTACAGCTACAATTAAAACTGATGATATTGAATCGAAAAAGAAGAAACATATGGAAGGTTTGTGGAATACAGTCAAACCTGTGTAAAAGACCCCCTTTATACAAATGTTACCTGTCTATAAAGACCACTTTTTGCTTCCCTATATATTGCAATTTAAAGTAATTGAACCTGTATATAAAAGTCACCTGTGTGTAAAGGCCACGTTTTGCTGCTCCCAAAATGGCCTTTATAGACAGGTTTGAGTGTCTGTTTGACAGAGTTTCTTTCAGTCTGTGTTCTTTGAATTTATTGTAATAATATCAAAAAGTGTTTTATTAAGTTTTCCTTTCAGTTTTTTTGAAATTCCTATTGTATGGTATCACCCAATTTGGCAGAGATATGTTTCACTCATTTTAAAAGACGTTGGTGCCAAGTTATTTTTTATTTCGATGATTTTCCTTGGAGTTATGTCCCTTTTGTCACATCCTTTTATAAAGTTTTTTCTGACTTTATATTGTTAACTCTATCCACAAACTTTTATGAACTTTTTTGTTTTTGGTCTGTGCTAAACAAACTTTTATAATAGTGATTTATCAATCAGGTTGATTATTTCCAGAGTTATTGCCCCTTTGTTGATATCCGTACTTAAGGAGATGGTATTCAGGGAGACATTACTTCAAACTTCACCTTATTGTTTAATGTCGAAGTTACCCAAAACATAGAATAACTATGTAAGCAGACATTGTGAAAAAATATGAGATACAAGATAAAAATATTTGTATGTTTTGTGTCCGGTTTGTGTGTGTCATTGTTAAATATCCAGTCATTGCTTCTATAACTGATAAAACACGTTGTACAATGACTAATTCTAGTTTTCCATTTACAGATGAGTTTGGTAGAAAGATCCGAGGCAAAGGACCAAAGATTGCTGACTATGATAGATTCTGTAAGTCTATACTTCTGTTTAGCTGACTCAGAATAACACTAAGCCTATACTATCTTCTCATATCTCCATTGAGTCAGAGTCAGCTCCAGTGTCCCACCACAAAACTTTTACCTCCTATTTGGTACATAACATTAGAGGTGATGATGCTGCTTTCTTAGGTATTCTTTACTTTTTTCTTGTGTAATTTATCTATGGACTTAAGTTTTGTGAACAGTTTCTATATCCATAAGCCGTACATAAAGATCCGACATCCCTCCTATTTTGTATATACTAGTAAGTAGTTGTATCCAATCCCATCAAAGTAGATTACAATATAGCCTTGTGGTTAAATATCATTTAACTTTGTTTATAGATGAAGATTTATGGAAGAAATATGTTCCCCAGCCTGTCACTGTAAAACAGGACAACATATATGATTATTATGACATCTTGGAGGAGCTAGGAAGGTGAGTGTATTCAAATTTCTGGTTGGGTGGCACAGTGGTAAAAGCACTATCTTTTACCAAGCCATTCAGGGTTCAATTCCATGTATGGATGTGAAAAGTATGGGGTCCCCTGTCTGACCACGTGGGTTTTCCCTGGGTACTCTGGTTTTCTTTCCACAGTAAGACCCCTCGTGTGCTTCCATCCGGGCCAACAAAAGCAATTAACATTTGTTGGAAAAGTTTTCTTTGCAGTTGTTGTAAAATAAAGATAAAGTTTATTATAATTATTATTCATATTTGATAAAGCCAATTTTATATTTATCACAAACAATTAATTAATATTTTACAGTTTATCATGTTGATTTTGTTGAAGATTTTTCAGACATCAACAATTTTTTTGCTTTTAACATTACTGAAGGTTCCTAGAGGGACAAAACAGTTGTATAATTTGTATTTAAAGGTGATATCTATTTGTGTGTCTTTTGTACAATTTTTCACAACAGATCAAAAGAAGTATCTAAATATATAATAGGATGTAGCTTTGTGAGTAAGTAAGGAGGATACATATATATATATATATATATGTAGTGATGACGATTTGTCAGTTTACATTTACATTCTCTGTTTATGCAGTGGAGCCTTTGGTGTTGTCCATCGCTGTGTTGAGAAGAAGACTGGACGTGTGTTTGTGGCTAAGTTCATCAACACTCCTTATCCGCTTGACAAGGCTACTGTTCGTAATGAAATTAACATCATGAATCAGACCCACCATCCCAAACTCCTCACCCTCCACGACGCCTTCGAGGACAAATACGAGATGATTCTTGTCCTGGAATTGTGAGTGTGAAATCTGCTATAACTTATATTGGTAGTAAAGATACTGTATAGTTTGTAATATTGGTGAGGCATTTAATTTCACTATGTTCATTGTCAATGATAAACACTTACAAAAAGTAGCAGTATCAGATGTAGGAAAGAGTGCTCCACATCATAATGCGTTAATGTACTGAAATCATTTAACTGTAGTTCACATAGAAACTGTCGTTGTATGGAAAAGTTCTCTTTACCACTGAATAGTCTGATTTCAGCATGATCTGTCATGGAATGATAAACTCCTACAGTTTCAGGAATAAAGTCAACAGGTCTTTAACTTACATTGTCTGTGCTTCAGTTTGGCGGGAGGCGAGCTGTTTGATAGAATAGCTGTTGATGACTTAAATTTTCTGTGTTTTAGTTTGGCAGGAGGCAAGCTATTTGATAGAATAGCTGTTGATGACTTAAATTTTCTGTGTTTTAGTTTGGCGGGAGGCAAGCTATTTGATAGAATAGATGTTGATGACTTAAATTTTCTGTGTTTTAGTTTGGCGGGAGGCGAGCTGTTTGATAGAATAGCTGTTGATGACTTAAATTTTCTGTGTTTTATTTTGGCGGGAGGTGAGCTGTATGATAGAATAGATGTTGATGACTTAAATTTTCTGTGTTTTAGTTTGGCGGGAGGCGAGCTGTTTGATAGAATAGCTGCTGATGACTATAAGATGAACGAGGCTGAGGTCATCAACTATATACGACAAGTTTGTGATGGTCTGAGACATATGCATGAAAATAGCATTGTCCATCTTGACATTAAGGTAAACAAATCTAATTCTGATTTGACTTTTCTAAAATACAATAATATTCCTTATATTTCCTTCATGGTACAACTACTTTGTAATCTTCTTTAATAATTCAATATCTTTAAAAAATATATATCATTTTTAAAAAATGGCTGTTGGATCAAAAAAAACCTGCCATTTACATACGCAAATAAAGCGACCTCAGACAAGGTCTGTTTAAATTCTTTAATAAGTAAAATTTTCTTGTACAGTCATTAATATAGACATTTATCCTAAACAGCCCGAGAATGTTATGTGTGAGACTAAGAAGAGCACAGGTGTAAAGATCATTGACTTTGGTCTTGCTACCAAACTCAACCCTGATGAAAAGGTGAAGGTCACTACAGCCACGGCAGAGTTTGCCGCCCCGGAGATTGTGGACAGGGAACATGTTGGGTTCTACACTGACATGTGGGCTGTTGGTGTACTGGCCTATGTCTTGTAAGATTTTACTCAGATGTTTTCATTATAATCGCAATAGAGAAGAATTAAACAAATTTTTGTATCACCTGTGTATTGAATAATGATTTTGAATGTTGGTTATAATAAAAAGTAAGTAAAGTATCCTTAGTAAGGTTTATGATTGTCTTTGTAGCTGCCATCTTATTGAATAATTTTCACTTTTTGATATCTGTTAATGTTGATCTAGCTATACTGTTAAAACACAGTCATTGTCAAATCAAGGAAGGAATTTTGTTCAATGTGAAATACATCTTACTATTTAGGCTTAGTGGGTTGTCTCCCTTCGCTGGTGAGGATGACCTGGAGACACTACAGAATGTATCCATGTGCGACTGGGAGTTTGCTGAGGATGCGTTCTCGTCAATCTCACCTGAGGCAAAGGACTTCATCAGGAAATTGCTCATCAAACAACCTACGTATGTACACCCACAAGCACTATATAATTGTAATGGTTAAAAACAAATGCAGATACGAGTGCTTCAAAACCCACATGACACAAACCTGTCTCCTTAGCTATGAATTGCAGTATATGTCAAAACTTAAATTTTATCATCTTTTAAAAACATTAGTTTTTAAGAATCTTGTTGCTTCAACTCATGATTCATATCACAAAATAAACACAAAAACAGTACATGTATGGCTATATATAGTACTTAAAAAAAATCTGTTTGAGTAGCAGTATGTACCTATGTATCTGACAACCCCTGGATAAAATGTCACAGGAGGAGAAACGATCAATAGAATCTGTCATCACTTAAAGACAGGGGAAAGATCTGTTTTACACAAGATAAGAATACTGGCAACATGTAAGGTGGCATCATAATTCAGTGGAACAATTGGATGACGTCGTCAATTTTGTTTACCAGTGATGAGTAAGTTTGTAAATCTATTAGGAAATATCCAAAATATGAATATATTCCATAGACATAGATAGTTCAACCCTCGTGTGGGGGCTGCAGTCTGATGCTGGCCGGCTAAACACTTTCTTGAGGGTGGAGATGTAAGATTTTATCAATGATTGATTCTACCTCTCACTGTTGTTTGTTTTCAGGAGGAGAATGACTGTACATGAGTGCCTGGAACATGCTTGGCTCAAGGTTAGTATAGCTAATTAATCACTTCATGCTCTGAATTTTATATAGTGTGTAGTAATCATTGTCGTGCTGACATATAGAACATCATAGTTTCCATATACCTAAAGCTGAATAATTCACCTGTTCTTATATATCAATTTATTGGTTTGCTTAATATTTCAAATGTAAAATATTCACTGTAATTAATGCTGTTAGTGTCTATATTTGTGATTTAATTTCAAATTTTACTGTTCTGCAGGGAGATCTTAGTGACCGCCAGACCAGAATTCCATCCAGTCGTTATGACAAGATCCGGGCTAGAATTGCTCAACGCTATGTAAGTGATGTGCATGTTTACATAAAGCTTCTGCTGTCCTATTTACTAGATACATAGAATACATAGGGAATGAACCTTTCCTTGTTTTCCTATTTTGTTTTTATTACCTCCCTTGGCTTACATTAATTATCTCCCTTTCCATGGCACCAACATATGTAGATATATATAAGTTTCTTGATTTTTAGATATCATTTGCATAAGCAATGAAATCCTCCTGAGTATTTTTTTCCAAAAAGCAATACAACTAGTCCGCTAATGAAATCATGCATGGAGATTCTTTTCTTTTTTTAATCTCTCATATTTCTTGTACAAAAAATTAACACATCCTGAAAATTAACTTTATATCAGAAATAATGATAGAAATCTAGAAGTCTTTTTATAAAAAAAAATGAACTGAAAGCCACAAAGAAAACATTGCAGAAAACAAAACTCCTGGTGTAGTTTTTCTCAATATCAACAGCAGAACTTTGTAAAATATGAACCTGGGAATTTTTTGTTTTGTTTAATCGTCTCATGATGTTAAGAAATATTAAAAAAACATTTTTCCATATGTATCATATCGCTCTAAACACGCTAAAAACAGTCCTTATTAAATTTGTTGGCTGTCTTGAGAATGTAAACTCATTATAGCATGATTTCATCCATTCCTGCATGTCTTTTCGTAAATTCATTGACATTACTCAATTTTCATGAATTATAGGAAAATCATTTGGAATGGTGCCAGGGTTTTTGTAAAATTAGATATTTGCAGTGTGTTCTGCTAGATAGACTTTAATGCGATTAACAGTGTGTTTTATACACCAACAGATTCCTTACCTTGTTTATTTGTGTTAGATGCAGATTTTTGTTGGGATTTTTAATATTGATTTCTATTTGTGTGGTCCAGGACACTTACAGCCGAGACCTGTGGACTCAACTTCGACCCCTGTTTTCCCCGTCCATCAATGTAGGATTCTAGCCAATCATTTCCTTCCTCACCTGCATGTGTTTACTTTTCACCTGATACATGTCATGTCTAGAAAATTGCATGCTGTTTGTCTATTGGTAAGAAAGAGTAATTAATTTCAGTCCAGTGTGTCCAATTTTAACACAACAGCTCTACTCCTTATAAACATTTATGCATGTGTATATATCATTGTTTCATTAAGTGAAATTGTGGTATGCTTAAAAATCAGGTGCTGTCGGATAGCCAAAAGAAAGAAAAAAATTGAATTTTTATCTATCATACAGATTTGATAAAAAATAAGGGAATAACAAATTCATGCAGTTTCAAACCTTATAGAGAGAATAGGTTTGTTTTCATATTTGAAACACATTTTAAAAAATCTTTACTTATCCTACAATGGAGATTGTTATCAAAGATTCTATCATGACTCAATGCTTTATGTTATCAATGTTTAAACGATAAATAATGGTGATAAGAACGTATACCCTGACTAAATGGTTGTGTTTTTGACAGGCTGACTGGCCAGCCCCCATGCCTGCTATTGGTCGTATTGCCAACTACAGCTCACTGAGGAAACACAGACCCAAGGAATACAACATCTTTGATGCCTACTTCGGTGAGTACATCTGATCAAGCTACTGCCCTCAGATGCTTTATATTTTGTTTTAAGTAAATTTCTTTATCTCAAATACATTCTTTAATTTCCAAATTCTGAGTGTGATATATGGAAAATTGCAAGTAGGATAAGACATGTTTTCTTGTTTTAAGTAGGATAAGACATGTTTTCTTGTTTTAAGTAGGATAAGACATGTTTTCTTGTTTTAAGTAGGACAAGACATGTTTTCTTGTTTTAAGTAGGATAAGACATGTTTTCTTGTTTGATGTAGGATAAGACATGTTTTCTTGTTTTAAGTAGGACAAGACATGTTTTCTTGTTTTAAGTAAGACAAGACATGTTTTCTTGTTTGATGTAGGATAAGACATGTTTTCTTGTTTTAAGTAGGATAAGACATGTTTTCTTGTTTGATGTAGGATAAGACATGTTTTCTTGTTTTAAGTAGGATAAGACATGTTTTCTTGTTTTAAGTAAGACAAGACATGTTTTCTTGTTTGATGTAGGATAAGACATGTTTTCTTGTTTTAAGTAGGATAAGACATGTTTTCTTGTTTGATGTAGGATAAGACATGTTTTCTTGTTTTAAGTAGGATATGACATGTTTTCTTGTTTTAAGTAGGATAAGACATGTTTTCTTGTTTTAAGTAGGACAAGACATGTTTTCTTGTTTTAAGTAAGACAAGACATGTTTTCTTGTTTGATGTAGGATAAGACATGTCTTCTTGTTTGATGTAAGACAAGACATGTTTTCTTGTTTTAAGTAGGACAAGACATGTTTTCTTGTTTTAAGTAGGATAAGACATGTTTTCTTGTTTTAAGTAGGATAAGACATGTTTTCTTGTTTTAAGTAGGACAAGACATGTTTTCTTGTTTTAAGTAGGATAAGACATGTTTTCTTGTTTTAAGTAGGATAAAACATGTTTTCTTGTTTTAAGTAGGATAAGACATGTTTTCTTGTTTTAAGTAGGATAAGACATGTTTTCTTGTTTTAAGTAGGATAAGACATGTTTTCTTGTTTTAAGTAAGACAAGACATGTTTTCTTGTTTGATGTAGGATAAGACATGTTTTCTTGTTTTAAGTAGGATAAGACATGTTTTCTTGTTTTAAGTAGGATAAGACATGTTTTCTTGTTTTAAGTAGGATAAGACATGTCTTCTTGTTTGATGTAGGATAAGACATGTTTTCTTGTTTGATGTAGGATAAGACATGTTTTCTTGTTTTAAGTAAGACAAGACATGTTTTCTTGTTTGATGTAGGATAAGACATGTCTTCTTGTTTGATGTAAGACAAGACATGTTTTCTTGTTTTAAGTAGGATAAGACATGTTTTCTTGTTTTAAGTAGGATAAGACATGTTTTCTTGTTTTAAGTAGGATAAGACATGTTTTCTTGTTTGATGTAGGATAAGACATGTTTTCTTGTTTTAAGTAAGACAAGACAAGACATGTTTTCTTGTTTGATGTAGGATAAGACATGTCTTCTTGTTTGATGTAAGACAAGACATGTTTTCTTGTTTGATGTAGGATAAGACATGTTTTCTTGTTTTAAGTGAGACAAGACATGTTTTCTTGTTTTAAGTAGGATAAGACATGTTCTCTTGTTTGATGTAGGATAAGACATGTCTTCTTGTTTTAAGTAAGACAAGACATGTTTTCTTGTTTGATGAAAGATAAGATGTATTTTCTTGTATTTAGATCGTAAAGAGGCCATCCCCAAGTTTATTCGTCGCCCCAGGAATGTAGTGGTTGGTGAGAATCAGTCAGCAAGATTTGACTGCAAGGTCATCGCAGCTTCCCCACCAATTATCACCTGGTTAGTATCATCTAGACATATCTTTGTCAAGTCAATGTATGATGATATCAACTAAATTTGTATGTTGACAGGTCTGACTCATTGGTTTGTATGAGATAAATTATGTATGAGGTTACTGATCAGTTTTTATGAGGGCACAGAGTTGGTTTGGATGAGAGCAATCACTCGACAACTTGTATGAGGGTAATGACACAGTTTGTATTAAGGTACTGTCAGTGTTTGTTCTATGTTTCTACAGGCACTTCAATGACCTCCAGCTCACCCAGAGTGTCAAGTACATGCAGAAGTACCTGGGAAATGAGTATCAGCTCAAGGTCAGCCGTTGTAAAGGAGACGACAAAGGAGAGTATACTGTGATTGCGCAAAACTCCTTCGGACGCCGTGAGGAAAAGGCCAATCTATCTGTGGAATGTAAGAACACTAAAGGGATAGCCTTGGGTCCCTGGAAACTTAAATTCCTCCTTTCTTTTAACACATTTGATTTTTCGTTAAATCCTATTGGTCTGAGCTCAAATGAGTCTCTCTACATTGTAATGTATTAGAGTCTGACTTGGAGGCTGGACAAAATGTAATGCAGATGTATAGTATCCAGAGATGTGAAATATGTAACAAAATGTATGTCATTTACTTACCAAATTGTTTACATCTACCTGTATATTGTTTCAGCCATGCCTGTCCTGGCACCAATGACTCCCAGTAGGAGCACCACCCCAATGAGAAGGTATGTGTTCATTGTATATACAGTTGAAACTCCTTGTCTTGAAATTGCTGGAGTCGAAATTCCGTTTGAGTCTAAATAATTTTAAAGTCTCGATTTTTTTCCCTTCTATATCTTTGTAATTTGAGTTTGGATGATTCAAATTTCATCGAGTCAAAATTTCACTTGAGTTGAAGTGATTTTTCAGTCCCTTCAATTGTAGAAAAAACTACCTCATTGTCTCAAAGTTAATTTTTGCTAAAACATCGGTTCGTCTTTGGATGAAATCAGTCCTTACCTACACAAAGTAGAAAGTCACCTGTGCATAACACATGTCTAATTACGACGTATCAGTCCATAGTGTACACAGCAATTTGTCTCCGGCGATTATTTACCAGTTTAATTATCCAATAAAAGTTTGATTTCTTATTTGTGTCACCATTCTGTAGCAGTGATTTACCTGTACATTAAAAATGTAGTGCGTTTACACAAAACATTCAGCTTGGTTGTGTTTTTCATATGTTTATTTATTCTTAATAAAGTCATATTGATATAATCTGTTGCTTTATACATCGTTTCTTGTAGTGTATCAAAAGCAAATTTTAATTTCGTTTCATTGTCATTCCATAAAATATATGATGTATATGTGCTTGGTCAATAAGGGTATTGTACACATGTGCGTGACGGAACGATGTGAGTACAATTGCATTTGATTGGAGTTGTTATGTTAACTGCCATTTCAAAAAACAGATAAAATCACACTGCCTGTGTGCTATGGTAGTCTTACTTCGTACAAACCGTAACCAACATCAGGAAACTGATATCGTCAACCTTATTTATACACTTTGTTTGAGTCAAAATTCAAAAGTCCAAATATTTTTCACAGTCCCTTGACTTTCGGGATAACAAGTTTCCATTGTATTGTAGTAGAGGATTTCTTCAATATTCCACATTACATAAGATAAATATATTTAGGCTTTAATTAAGAACAGCACAATTCAGTCAATATCTCACAGAAACAGAAAGCAGTACTCTTAAAACAATCTTAAACATTGCTTCAGGATGTCACGAGCAATGTCAGAACCTCCAGAGCCGCCAAGGGATGAACCCCCTAAATTCAGCTTCGACCTTCGACCTCGTCTCATCCAATCAGGAGGGGATTTCAAATTAATCTGTTGTGTGCAAGCTCAGCCACAACCAAAGGTCAGTATAGTTTGATGTCACTATTTGTTGTGTATAATTGATATGTATAAAAAAAACCCTGCTAGCGTTATTCTCCTATGAACAACCAGGATCATTTTGAGGTAGGATCTCCTTGTCATATCTGGTAACTTCCTCACTGAACAACATATGGGAGGCGCACCATAAGTTCTTCAATATGAATTTTTATTTTTTGCATTGATGTTCATTCGGTTAATTTAAAGGTCACCTGGTACAAGAATGGAGTTGCTTTGGTTAAAGATCGGCATTATTCAATTTTCTACTCGACTGGAGTGGCCTCCCTTGAAGTGCTGTCAGCTCGTGTGGATGACACTGGACGCTACACTTGTGAGGCTATCAATGAACTTGGAAAAGTCGAGACAAGCTCCAAGGTCACCGTAGAAGGTCAGTATCGCAGGTTGAGGTCATTTTAGCTGAATTACATATGTATGGATATTATTTTTTTTGAAGATTCAGCATAGTTCAGGATTTGCTCAGTAAGGGATTTATGAATCTTTGAAGGGAAACTCTGAGAATGATTGGGTACAATTTTAATTTCTTTCCTTCAGAAAGCTTTAGGGATAATTAAGACACAAACTAGTTGTGCAATCTTTGTCATCTTGTACATTGTATTGTAGTGTAATTAATTGATGTGGGATATACAAGTCTTTTCCACATGGTAAAAAACTTTGTGATATATTACATGGTTCTGATATCTATGATATGAGGTCTTTATACAAAATCTTGTAATGAATGATTTATCAAAATACATTATATTTTTATACTTCTTATGTCATATGGTATGTTGACATATATGCTGTAAATCGCTTAGATTTTAGGATTATTTTAGCTCACAAACATAACTCTTCTGACAGATTCACAAATACATGATTTCATGAACCGTTACCTAGAAATTACTTTAAATTCATAAATGATGAGCTATAAGGTATAATGACTCCAATATCGGTAACCAAAACAACATGGTTATCATCTAGAATTATATCTGTACAAATAGTCGTGAGGGATTTGAATTCGCGATGGACTCTCTTCGCATATGAATGCAAAAATGAATCCCACACGAAATGATTTACAGTAAATAAGAAACTGTTTTTCACAGATCGAGCACATCATGAGGACACCGCTAAAGGTTCGACCCTTACATCATCCACCTCTCGCATGGTGAGGCGGACGGCCGGTGGTACTGATGAGTCGAGCAGTTATTTCAGCGAGTCGTCATCCTCCACCGTGACCTCGACCACAAGGTCATCACGTCGTGTCATTGAGGAAGTGTCGGAAGATTCCAGCTCATACTCATCCAAACGGAGTGAGAGAATGAGTAAGCTTGACTGATCTCCTATATAAACTTTAATTTAAAAAGATGCACCTCCAAGTTGTTCGTAAGGAGATGTGACTACTGTTTTCTGCTTCATTTACATAACTGTGTCATACTCCGCCCTTCGTGGAGTAATATATGTGTAAGCTTGCTTTTTTTTCTTTTTTTTTTCTTTTTTTTTCTTTGCTTTATTAAATTATATTAAAGACTTTTGTATCAGGAGAAAGCTTGAATTTATTTTCCATTGTAGCGATCCGGTATTTTCTGTTTTATATATATATGAGATCCTGTGAAAGGAATGAGAGAAGAAATAAGCTTGGATTTCTTTACCTTATAAATATTAATATTTGTAAATCATACTCCTGTGATTGGAGTGAGAGAAAGAATTGCTTTTACCTCATAAATATTGTAACATCATTGTGGGTGTCATCTTCTTGGTTTTCAATTTGACTAATGGTGCAACATTTTAGCAGGTGAAAGGTTTAATAAATTAACAAGAAAAAACAGTTCTTGATTTTGATGTTCAAGTTTGTAACACATTCTGCACATACGTGTTTACAGTACACAAGGGAAACGGTAGTTTTCCCTTTCACTGTTATGTTCATATTGCACTCGTATTGTAAGCAACGTCAGCACAGTAGGTGATGTGTAATATGTAGTAGCTAGCCTAGTATAATCCCAGTCACTTAGATTAACCTATTAACACTCACTAGGAGATATATGTAGTCTACATATTGAATGCTCAATGATTTACTTATATACAGATAGACATAGACTTCTACAACTCTTCCCTGGGGTGAGAAATATATAAAATAATTCAGACCTAACAGACAAAAAATAATGAAGAAAACCAGACAAGTTTTCTACAGTATTTTTTTTCTTCAGGTTTGCTTATTTATTGCTCAGCGCCATGGGAAGATGCTCTTTCTTGCCTAACTGTACGATGTGATTGGAAAAAAAAGGACTGAAATTCAGTTATAGTCACAATGATATATGTTATTATTCTGCTAGATTTGTAACCTCACTATCCATGCAGATCACAATCTGTTGGTCAGAATTTTTCAGTACTTTTGGCATAGATGTGCCAGTTTATTAGGGCAAGAATATAGAAATACAACGGGCAGTGATGGCTGATCAGTTTGTTTTGTTAGAAAATTGATTTAGTTTTCTTTATGTACTGCATTTGACCAGGTATACACCCAGAGCGGAGTGGGGCAAGAGAGTTAAAAAGGTGCAAAAATGGGAGGGGCAGGCTAATTTCTGAATCAGGCCCCATGTAAGGGAAAATTTAAAATGAGCAGGTCACGTTGGATATTTTCAGAGTCTCAAAGTCATTAATTCCTGAATCAGACTCAGTGTAAAAGAAAATTAAAACTAGCAGGCCATGTTGGATTTTAAGGCCTTAAAGTGGGGACATGATTATACCCAAATGTGGGCCTATACAGTGAAAAGATGAAACTAGAGAGAATGCAGAGCTCAGTCCTGAGCATGGGCATAATCCGGTGAAATTCAGTTGTGATGGATCCAGTGAGGGGTGTAATATTTAAAGCGATGAATGATGTCACCACTTGTAACTCGTATAGAATTCACTATGTATGTAAGTTACCTATTGACCAGAATATCATGTGTAATTCTGGGATATCTTTTAAGCATGGATAAAATCTGCAGGTCAGGGAAGCGGAAGGGAACACTAGAGGGTCAAAGATTACACAGAAAGGTCAAAGACTTTACAGGAAGGTCAACGTTGCTGTATCATAGATGATGTACTCTACATAGTATAGATGTCAAGAAAACCTTTTGTAACAAAGATAAACAATGGATGGCTTACAAAGAACAGAAGAGATTTAAAGTCAAAGTCAGTGAAAGATAGTTTGACTAAGTTATTTAGCTCAAACAAGAAGTTTTGATTTCAAATTGGTGAAGAATGGCAAGTGAATTAGTCAAAAGTTATAAAAGTCCAGGCTGTTAATTTGAAATCATTGAAAGGTTGAAATGGTATGCAGGTCTAAGGTCAGGAAGAAAGGTCAGAGTATCAAGGTCTAAGGTCAGAAAGAAAGGTCAGAGTATCAAGGTCTAAGGTCAGGAAGAAAGGTCAGAGTTAAATCTGTGTGATGAAGTGTTTATAAAAATGGTGTACATGTACATCTGAATTAAGCGATATAGAACAGTAAAATTTCCTGTTTGTAATGTGAATTCAGAAATATATAAGGCCTGATGCATTGGGCCAGTGAACCAACCTAATTGTTTAGAACTGATAAAGAGATTGTTCAATATTCTGTGAGATTCTTTGAAATTTACTAGCAGAGAAATTCTCCTTTTATTCATAATTCTTGAATATGGACCAACCACCTTGTACTAATTCTGTAGGATCTAGTTTAACAATCCCACATTGAACTTTTAAGTGTTCATGTCGGATTAGAGATATCTTAAGACTAAATCTTATGACCTTAAATGCCAACCATGTTATATTTGGGAGCACAATAGCATGAACATGGATTGTTTTGTAATATAATGCTGTAGGATTAGGAACATGGTCTCAAAGTATTTTGCCTATAGAGCCAGAGAAGATATATGACAAATAACCTGTATCCTGTTGGACCAAAGACAGAGATAAAGAATAATGTTACCAGTACGTGGAGGACTCATGTTTAAAGGACATAGAATGCATGTCAAAAAGAGCTTGTCTATTAGACAAGAAATATTGACATGAATATCTTACAACATAGCAGCACTCTGCATGTTGGATTAGGAAGAGATATCTAGAACAATGGTAAATGTTCTATGGGGCCAGATGCAAGGACATCACAGTTCATACCAAAAATATTATATTACATATCAAAAACACCAAAAGTACATGTGTAGAAAAGCAGTGTACTATTGAAGAGTATGAACTAGGTCCAGTACTTCATCTTTAGAGTCTGGAACATGATCTTATGAAGAAGGATGGGATAGTACAAGGAAACAGGGAGGACCAAGAACAATGGGATCAATACAGGGTTCTATGGAGGACCAAGAACAATGGGATAGATACAGGATTCTATGGAGGACCAAGACCAATGGGATCAATACAGGGTTCTATGGAGGACCAAGAACAATGGGATAGATACAGGATTCTATGGAGGACCAAGACCAATGGGATCAATACCGGGTTCTATGGAGGACCTAGAACAATGGGATCAATACATGGTTCTATGGAGGACCAAGAACAATGGGATCAATACCGGGTTCTATGGAGGACCTAGAACAATGGGATCAATACAGGGTTCTATGGAGGACCAAGACCAATGGGATCAATACCGGGTTCTATGGAGGACCAAGAACAATGGGATCAATACAGGGTTCTATGGAGGACCTAGAACAATGGGATCAATACAGGGTTCTATGGAGGACCAAGAACAATGGGATCAATACCAGGTTCTATGGAGGACCAAGAACAATGGGATCAATACAGGGTTCTATGGAGGACCAAGAACAATGGGATCAATACCAGGTTCTATGGAGGACCAAGAACAATGGAACTGATACAGGATTTTATGGAGGACTTAGAAGAATTGCTTCAAGAACTAGTGTTCTCTACACACCTGTAAGACCAAAAGCTATACCGATAGCGGACCAAGAAGAGCTAGTACATTGTATCCAGCACTTGGACTGTAGGACCTGGAATGTAATGTATATCCCAGTGTATAGTATGTGAATCGTTAGATTTCACCCTAATAATAGTTGTCATTACTTTGCCTCCATTACCTGCCTAACCAGCTACCAATCCATTTTTAACTGTTGCCAGGTGTAACTGACCAGCCAAGAAGTGTGCGTAGCCTTACAAAGATATGAAGATCCCTGGTTCAAATCTAAACCTTGCATTCTACATTTTCCCCTCAGAGATTTTTTTACCTTCTCTGATAAATGTTTGCCGACTGTAATAATTTACTAAACTACTAACCTGACATAGCTTTCCACTAAATCTATACCCAATTATACACTCTACCATACTAAGCCATTACATGTACCATTTACGTACAGAAGTACCAATCACGCATGAACCCCACGGAACTGTCACCAAAATACAGTGAAAATCTTTAAAAAACTTTCCATTGAATAGGATATGTACCTGATAAAAACTATTAAATGAGTTGTACTTAACAATATTCTGACAATTTTCAGTGTAGGTCAGCTTATGTTGCTTGGCTTAAACTGTTCATATTTCATCAAAAGCTTTTAAAATTCATATTGGTTAAATTTTTTCCCCCTTTTTTTTTCTTTTTCATAATTTTATTAAAAGAAAAGAAAAATAAATAAGAAAAAAAAGTCACAAGTAGTGACTAAATTATATGTGACACTATCAAACAATGTATATAAGTTGATAATAATTACGATATACTGTTTGAAAAATTAATTAGAAAATAAGTGAAATCACCGCTCATTTTATGATAGTAACATTTAAATGTAATTAAATTAATTTTTTTTCTTTTTCTTCAGAAGCCAGAGAAGAAGCGCCGTCATTTGAGGAGAACCTGGAAGCTCAAATTCTAAATGAGGGTGATCGCCTGAAATTCTCTTGTACTGTTAAGGGGAAACCTGAGCCAGAAGTTGAATGGTACCTGGATGGAGAGGTAAATGACTTCACAAATCCTAACTGTTGTTATGTTGTTGGTTGGTTCACAAATCCTAGCTGTTGTTATGTTGTTGGTTGGTTCACAAATCCTAGCTGTTGTTATGTTGTTGGTTGGTTCACAAATCCTAGCTGTTGTTATGTTGTTGGTTGGTTCACAAATCCTAGCTGTTGTTATGTTGTTGGTTGGTTCACAAATCCTAGCTGTTGTTATGTTGTTAGTTGGTTCACAAATCCTAGCTGTTGTTATGTTGTTAGTTGGTTCACAAATCCTAGCTGTTGTTATGTTGTTGGTTGGTTCACAAATCCTAGCTGTTGTTATGTTGTTAGTTGGTTCACAAATCCTAGCTGTTGTTATGTTGTTGGTTGGTTCACAAATCCTAGCTGTTGTTATGTGTTGGTTGGTTCACAAATCCTAGCTGTTGTTATGTTGTTGGTTGGTTCACAAATCCTAGCTGTTGTTATGTTGTTGGTTGGTTCACAAATCCTAGCTGTTGTTATGTTGTTATGTTGGTTCACAAATCCTAGTTGTTATGTTGTTATGTTAGTTGGTTCACAAATCCTAGCTGTTGTTATGTTGGTTGGTTGGTTCACAAATCCTAGCTGTTGTTATGTTGTTGGTGGGTTCACAAATCCTAGCTGTTGTTATGTTGTTAGTTGGTTCACAAATCCTAGCTGTTGTTATGTTGTTGGTTGGTTCACAAATCCTAGCTGTTGTTATGTTGTTAGTTGGTTCACAAATCCTAGCTGTTGTTATGTGTTGGTTGGTTCACAAATCCTAGCTGTTGTTATGTTGTTGGTGGGTTCACAAATCCTAGCTGTTGTTATGTTGTTGGTTGGTTCACAAATCCTAGCTGTTGTTATGTTGTTAGTTGGTTCACAAATGCTTTGTTATGTTGTTGGTTGGTTCACAAATCCTAGCTGTTGTTATGTTGTTGGTTGGTTCACAAATCCTAGCTGTTGTTATGTTGTTGGTTGGTTCACAAATCCTAGCTGTTGTTATGTTGTTGGTTGGTTCACAAATCCTAGCTGTTGTTATGTTGTTGGTTGGTTCAAAATCCTAGCTGTTGTTATGTTGTTGGTTGGTTCACAAATCCTAGCTGTTGTTATGTTGTTGGTTGGTTCACAAATCCTAGCTGTTGTTATGTGTTGGTTGGTTCACAAATCCTAGCTGTTGTTATGTTGTTGGTTGGTTCACAAATCCTAGCTGTTGTTATGTTGTTGGTTGGTTCACAAATCCTAGCTGTTGTTATGTTGTTAGTTGGTTCACAAATCCTAGCTGTTGTTATGTTGTTGGTTGGTTCACAAATCCTAGCTGTTGTTATGTTGTTAGTTGGTTCACAAATCCTAGCTGTTGTTATGTTGTTAGTTGGTTCACAAATCCTAGCTGTTGTTATGTTGGTTGGTTGGTTCACAAATCCTAGCTGTTGTTATGTTGTTAGTTGGTTCACAAATCCTAGCTGTTGTTATGTTGTTGGTTGGTTCACAAATCCTAGCTGTTGTTATGTTGTTGGTTGGTTCACAAATCCTAGCTGTTGTTATGTTGTTAGTTGGTTCACAAATCCTAGCTGTTGTTATGTTGTTAGTTGGTTCACAAATCCTAGCTGTTGTTATGTTGTTGGTTGGTTCACAAATCCTAGCTGTTGTTATGTTGTTAGTTGGTTCACAAATCCTAGCTGTTGTTATGTTGTTAGTTGGTTCACAAATCCTAGCTGTTGTTATGTTGTTGGTTGGTTCACAAATCCTAGCTGTTGTTATGTTGTTGGTTGGTTCACAAATCCTAGCTGTTGTTATGTTGTTGGTTGGTTCACAAATCCTAGCTGTTGTTATGTTGGTTGGTTGGTTCAAAAATCCTAGCTGTTGTTAGTTGGTTGGTTGGTTCACAAATCCTAGCTGTTGTTATGTTGTTGGTTGGTTCACAAATCCTAGCTGTTGTTATGTTGTTAGTTGGTTCACAAATCCTAGCTGTTGTTATGTTGTTGGTTGGTTCACAAATCCTAGCTGTTGTTATGTTGTTGGTTGGTTCACAAATCCTAGCTGTTGTTATGTTGTTGGTTGGTTCACAAATCCTAGCTGTTGTTATGTTGTTAGTTGGTTCACAAATCCTAGCTGTTGTTATGTTGTTAGTTGGTTCACAAATCCTAGCTGTTGTTATGTTGTTGGTTGGTTCACAAATCCTAGCTGTTGTTATGTTGTTGGTTGGTTCACAAATCCTAGCTGTTGTTATGTTGTTGGTTGGTTGTTTGGTTGGTTGATTGGTTGTCTCTGTGACTCCTCCTGTTGTGAGGTGCTGTCTCACTGACAAATGTCATATGGTTATATGGTTATATTAGAGACAATGTCATGTATATCAACAGTTTTAAAGTGTAGAGTGTTTGTTATGTCGTCATGGCTCATTAGCAGAGCTCATTTATAGCCAAATGTCACTAGAGAAAGCTGCATACAGAGTTATTGCATCTAAAAAAAGAAAAACATAACTGAAGACATATCGAATTTGAAATTAGAAAGA
The DNA here is from genome assembly GCF_031769215.1 of Ylistrum balloti. Lineage (NCBI taxonomy): Eukaryota > Metazoa > Mollusca > Bivalvia > Pectinida > Pectinidae > Ylistrum > Ylistrum balloti. The sequence continues at coordinate 37,748 of NW_026781984.1, read as the reverse complement.
AAGAGTACAGTTCAACCTCATTATCTCAAACTTGTATAATTCGAAGACCCCCTTTTATTTGAAGCATTTCATCAGTCCTTGCCTAACTTTACACAAAACCTTTGAACTCACTTAAATTGAATACTCAGTTATGTAAAAGTTTCCCATGATCCCGCCAAGTTCCAGATAATGAGGTTCGACTGCACTTATCAATAAACAAATATTTTGAGAGTTTTGGCCCCTTTATTTTTTGATTTAACAAATATTATCCTTCATTGTTATCAGAAACTGAAAAGTGACTCCCTGGTGTCCATCAAGAACGTGGGTGGTATATGTACACTGACAATAGCCGCTGTCTCTGTTGACGATGAAGGTACATACCTCTGTAAGGTGACCAACTCAGCCGGCTCTTCCTCCTCCAAAGCCACACTACAGGTCAATGGTAAGTTCATTGTAAAACATTTGCTTTTATCTGTCAATTTTCAAAGATGTCTGTCACAAGAAGAAAAAATCAGTGTCGCATGTTTTTATATCTGGTACTTTGATCTAATTCATTTCCTGTGGTTTATCATTTCTGTGTTGTTTTCAGCAACGAAGAAAGAAGAAAAGTCTATGGACCCTCCGAGATTTCTGAGTCATCCCCTGGGTCGGTGTCTGATGGACGGAGATGCTACTAGACTGGAGTGTAGAATCTCTGGTATGTGGTATTGTCAGCTCATACACTATCTAGGGAAAATATTCACCAAAATTACCCTGCACTATTACCAGGACTGTCCTATATATCTCCTGTAGTTTCAAAGAAATGCCTACAGACGCTCTATGATATATCCACTTCAGATTGTATGTGTTTGTAGCTCCCTGAATGTAGGTATGGTACATCAAATACTGTTGAAAGCTTCAGTAGAGATAATCCTTTGTGTTATTGTGAAGTCTGTCAGGTGACAAGTACTGTAGAGATAATCCTTTGTGTTATTGTGAAGTCTGTCAGGTGACAAGTACTGTAGAGATAATCCTTTGTGTTATTGTGAAGTCTGTCAGGTGACAAGTACTGTAGAGATAATCCTTTGTGTTATTGTGAATAATCCTTTGTTATTGTGAAGTCTGTCAGGTGACAAGTACTGTAGAGATAATCCTTTGTGTTATTGTGAAGTCTGTCAGGTGACAAGTACTGTAGAGATAATCCTTTGTGTTATTGTGAAGTCTGTCAGGTGACAAGTACTGTAGAGATAATCCTTTGCGTTATTGTGAAGTCTGTCAGGTGACAAGTACTGTAGAGATAATCCTTTGTGTTATTGTGAAGTCTGTCAGGTGACAAGTACTGTAGAGATAATCCTTTGTGTTATTGTGAAGTCTGTCAGGTGACAAGTACTGTAGAGATTGTGAAGTCTGTCAGGTGACAAGTACTGTAGAGATAATCCTTTGTGTTATTGTGAAGTCTGTCAGGTGACAAGTACTGTAGAGATAATCCTTTGTGTTATTGTGAAGTCTGTCAGGTGACAAGTACTGTCTGCTAAATGGTATTTTTGCACATTTCTGCTATATGTTAAAGTCGTTTTTATTAATTTCACAAAAAACATGTTTTTATAAGCATTTAGATAATTTAAGTCGCTGGTTCCATGTTCCTTGTTTTGAGTGTTTCTGAACATAAACAGAAAAGGTGGAAATAGGAAATATAATTTTATTTAGTATCTAAACGATTAGCCTGATCCTGGTTGATGCTGATCCTTTTCACTAATAAAACTACCAATGCACCAAGAAAACAAACAAAAGCAATAAAACAAACAAAAACAACACAAAAAAAAGGTACATACCTTAACTTTGAAAAAAAAAAAAAAAAAAACTTTTGTCAGTTGTATTCGGAAACCATTTAAAAAAAAAAAATTTATGCTAAAATTATGTTTATGTTATCGGCAGTGTTTCATCAAAGATTTGGACAGAACATATACGTATATAACAGAAAACGAAGAAACTGTAGAATAGATATGTGTAAAGAGCATAATATATATTCTCTTGTCAGTTGATTAAACAGGTCACAGTGCAAAATGCGTTCACTTGTGCATGACTGTCACTTTGATTGTACACAGGTAGCCCCGAGGTGACTTGGTACAGAGGAAAGGAAAAAATAGTGGATTGTGAAGACTTCCGATACGAGAATGCTGATGAAGTATACAAATTAATTATAGTAGAAGTGTTTCCAGAGGACAGTGATATATATAGGATTGAAGCCAAAAATTCAGTTGGAACTGTCTCCAGTAGTTTCTCCATAAGGGTTGATGGTGAGTACGGCTTATAAAATTGAAGACAAAGATTCATTAAATTTCTAGTACAATAGGTAAACAATTTTCCATTTCCTGGTATGTATATTTCCATCTCATGTTATTAGCCTAAATGTAATGCTGTTGCAGCCTGTTGTCACAGCCTTTAGAACTAGCTGAATCCTAGCTTTCTGATTGGTGCAAATATTCCAGTGGATTATCAGTGACACCTAGTGGCAGTTGTATTCTGTTAACAATGGAGCCATCTTTGAAAACAGTGTCATGCACACATTCTCTCACTATAAGGCAATCAAGTATTATATTGAGAAATTACCAAATTTGACAGACTAGATGTTCATGAAAATATTCAGATTGAGATTTGCGTTAAGCATGAACTATCATTGCTTAGGTTTTCAATTTGATTTTATGCCATATTTCTTTTCTACCTTAAAAATAAAAGGTATTTAAAGTCAGATACTGGCACTTGAAATAAAACTATTGTATTCCAGAGTATCACTATTAAAGTTGGTTTTGTGTTTGTTGTTTCAGTGCCTGAAGAGACACCTGTTGGCCCTGTGTTTCAATCATTCCCTCACTCACAAAGTGTAGATGAGGGTAAATCCGTCCAGTTTTCTTGTCCAATAGACGATGCAGAAACAGGTAAAGGATTTAAATGTGATATTAATAGTGGTTTATTAATATATTTTTTGGTCTGAATTATTCTCACAATGTATGTTTTACCATCCATTTTTAATTTTGATCTGGAATCGATGATCTGACGATTTTTCATCCCTACTTTTCCATACTCTATGAAATGTATATTTATTTGTTACAGTTTTATGGAGCAAAGATGGTAGAGTATTAGATGACACAGGTAGATTCAAAATCAGCCAATCAGGATCCAGTTATAGTTTTGAAATCCCTGCCGCCTTGGTAACAGATTCAGGGGTGTACTGTGTGGAGGCTAGAAGTGAAAAGGGCACTGCCAAGGGAATCTTCACCCTGAGTGTTGCTGTAAGTTCATCGCCATGTGCAGACATTGACGTACTACAACTTATTAAGAAGGCAATGCAGGTGAGAGGGCAAGGTCAGACCAAGGTCAACAACTGACTTAACATCAACACTATATCAATATTGTTCTCAGTGGGTTTTAAGTCACAAATGTCACAATATTTATATTTTTATGTTGAAAATAATATTGAAAGTTATAGCATAATTAATTATTCTAATAAAATACAAATAATTTTTATATAAAAAAGAATAGATGTGTTTCCACATCAAATTGGACAGCTACAAATATGTTAAAAAAATTGTATGAAATACATTTCAGTTTATTGTTCTGAGAGAACTTCGAGCATCAAAATATTAAAATGTACCCTTGAAGTGTGAATCTATAATAGCTGTGATTATACATAACAGCATTTTGGTTCATATTGCACTTAAATTACTCATAAAAATGTAGCAACAATATTTACCGAGCATGTTTAGTGATTATCTCCCTTAGATCTACCATGAGAGTTTATCTATCATACATGTAGGTGCATGAAACATACATTATAGTCAGCGAACATTCTTTTAATCTGTACACAGTAGAAACCTATGTATAACATTTTATCATCTTTGTGTTAACTATAATAACAGATTTCTTATCTAATAAATATTATGTTTTATTTCGTAGCATTACTACTGGATATTCCAACAATTTATTTTTTGAATCAGGATATAATTCACTTTCTTTGATCTAAATATGCATCATATCTTTTCCAAAGTATCATATTAGTGTAGAAATACATCATTGTGAAAGAAATGTTTGAAAATTACAAAATTTGTTCTTTCAAATAATTTGTCTCTCTCCTTTTTTTTTTTTAAATTTTGTAATATGCTGCAAAAACAGGAGTATCATAATTAATAATTTATAGCTGTGAGTATACTAGGGAACAATTTAGTTTCAAAAATATTGAATACAACATTGGTTTCATGTGCCTTCCCCTAGAGGACTTCAATGTGGATATGCAAATAGATGTAACTGTAGACACATGCCTAAAATGATTGTAAGCAGTAGACATATGACTATGATAGTTTTGTTGACCAGACAGCTTGACTTTCCTCTGTGTGTCTGACCTTGCCTTCTCCTGCAGCCTCACCATCACCATGCCTAACTTAGTCACCATGGCGACAGGTTTCGGTACAGAAGCACACCAGTAACACTTCTAAGCACTGGGCATTTTACCAAATCAAACAAAATTGAAAAAAAAATCTCCAACAAATCTTTTTTGGTAATGATAAGTAATCATTTTCTCCAATATGTGAATCTTGGTGATCTCTGCACCACTGATGTCCTGACACAAAGAGAATTATATATAGAAATAGAGTTACTTCCCCTTAATATTTTTCTTTGAATTCAAAATTTGAATCGACAGGAGATCATTTTGTCAGCTGTTTAAAATAGAATGGTTTTATACATAAGAGAAGCAGGGCAGCAACATGTTCTCGGCTCAACATTTTATGTCTGACAAAAAAAATTTTTTAACATTTTCTCAGAATTGCCGTTAGAATACAAATGTAGGTTCTGTACCTTTTTATTTTTTTTGTTTATACAGACAAATGACAATCAGTATTTCCATTGTGAAGAAATATCAATAGTTACACAATTTTGTTTGTTTAATTAACCCCCATCCCCTCTAAAAAGAAAAATCATAATTCTATCTATTCACTAAAGGCTTGTGGCAAATTCTTCAAAATAGAGGTTTCCTAGTAAGAAGTGTCTTGTTCAAATTTTAAATTCCTGAAAAAAATGTGTCATTCCATAGGTATAGAATTGTAGATTTTTGTCAGTGGTGCTGGAATCCATAGATTACATACCTGAAAACAAAAACTGATGTTTGGTTTGGTAAATGTTGCATGTTGTAGTAAGTATGTACATGTATAAATGACTCTATCTCCGAGCACATATACTGATATCTTTATATATATCTATTTATAAATGAATTGGTGTGAAAACTTATAGCTATAGTAATGTAAATATCCCTTATTTATTAATACATTGTACATCAATATATATATACATATATATTTATGTAAATATTTATATATAAAATATAACTACATGTAAGACAATATCTTAGTTCACTAATACTTTGTTGTTTCTGATTTAGATAATCCCTTTGTATGGCGAAGTCGACATTTAATAATCTTGCAATCTGTGTTTTTTTTTAATTTCTTGCAGTGAAGGTTGCGGTAGACTACGTTTAGGCCTGAACTGAACATACATTGTGATAAGTATGCTGTGTTTTAACATGCGGTGGACTGACGCTCTCGAAAACATTGTGAACCCAAACAACATCAGGGCAACTTGTACAGATATATATTAACAAAGACATTAAGATCACAATCATCCTGGGTAATTACCATTAATTACAGAATCAATGACTCAGTTTTTTTGAGGGAACTTTTTTGTGCCTGGAAACAGTGAAGAATTTTGTTGATATGATATTTTCAGTCAATAATCACACAAAGTGACAGAATGGTTAAGAATGTCACGTTGAATTCTTATCATGTCAACATATCTGTTGGCTGCGAAAAAATAACAACATGTGAGCTGACGAAGAACTGCACATACTAAGTTTATTGTGGTCTTAATTTGTGAGTTTATTTTTTATTGAAATTCGTAATTGTAAATCTGCAATTATGGGAGTCAATTTGCATATTGATGTGCGCCATCAAACGACATGATAAAAACCAAAAAAATATGTCTAAAAGTTTGAAGGATGGATTACCTTTAATTACATTAAAAGGAAAGGACAATTTTTACTTGAACTTTTATTAAGGAATGTTGAATGATATTGGGAGCGATATTAATATAAATAAAGTGTTTTATTTATTTTGAGATTGAAAATAACACTTGTTTATGTCAGCGAATTGTAATCAGGTTTTTTAACTGTTTATTTGTCATATGTGTTTTATTTCATACTTATTTTAATAGTTCATCAGTGATATATTTATAGTGTTGATTGTTGGTCTATTGGGCGTGTCAGTCCTGGAGATGATTTTATCGCAAGATTAATATATACGGAACTTTGAGTCTCTGCCATATCAGTAATTATTACGAAAAGTCTGCATTATATTTATATTGAAGAAGGAATGTATCATAGACTTTTTAAATCGACATGTGTTGTGTGTCCCACAGTTACTATAAACTCACGGTACGATGCCAGATGTTACATCACAAAACTGCAATACTTCTTTTTAATTGATACTCAATGGGTTTTTTGTCTCTTTGGTGTCGACCATTAATCCGAGATTCGTGGTCTCATTGAGAAGCTGCACTTAAACAAAGAATTTGTAGTCATTTTGGCTCACAACTCTTGAGTATCAATACTTACCAAGTAATCCAGGGACTTGTGTTTCCTTGGCTGTTTAAGAACTTAATCCAGGCTTGCAGCTTTCTTGGGTTTGTAGTCTGATACATATATTTCTGAGGAATTTGTCGCCACTATGGCTTCCAAAATAGGCATCCAAAATAAATTAATGGATGGGACAGTAACCCTGGGAATGTCTAGCCTTCTTGGTGTATTTATAAATTGATACTTAACTTTGATTTTTGCAGTCGTGGGATGTCATAAGGAACACACACATTAGTTGTGGGATGTCATAAGGAACAGATACATTAGTTATGGGATGTCATAAGGAACACACACATTAGTTGTGGGATGTCATAAGGAACACACACATTAGTTGTGGGATGTCATAAGGAACACACACATTAGTTGTGGGATGTCATAAGGAACACACACATTAGTTGTGGGATGTCATAAGGAACACACACATTAGTTGTGGGATGTCATAAGGAACACACACATTAGTTGTGGGATGTCATAAGGAACACACACATTAGTTGTGGGATGTCATAAGGAACACACACATTAGTTGTGGAATGTCATAAGGAACACACATTAGTTGTGGGATGTTATATGGAACAAAAAAAGCCAGTTGTGTGATGTTAAGTCATATCATGTCCTTTAGATATATTAGTCCTACAAAAATACAAAAAATATCATTAAAAATAACATTGAATTGATTTAAACTGTTTTTCAAATTGAAAATTTCAAAAACAGGATATGTAGTGATTTTATTTTCACTGAAGTCTAGTGATGATAGTTAGACATTAACGTTCATGATTAGAACTTAGAGAGTAGGTTGTACACCATGGACATGTTATGTGTTAACATATCACTATTATATAGCCTCAAGACCTCAGCTTTATCTTAATTGCCCCCTCTAAAGCTGCTCTTGTCCCAAGTTTATACAAATTCTATGACACCCTGCTTGTATTAAACCTTCAACAGTCATTTAAAATAAATGCTAATTTCTACCATGGAGTCTTTGTTGTTTGTTTGTATAGCTTGTGTCTTGTTGCAATCTCATACATGTGCCGATGTTTATGAACCCCTTCAATTTAACACTACATAAAACAGATACAACATTGGTATTGTCATTGTCATACTTAGTAATAACAAAAGAGTGAGTGTGAGGTTTCAGAAATTGTCATTTTGAGAAGTCAGGGAATGTACAAGCGGACCAGGAAAACTCATTATTCATGAAACGATGCTAAAATATGAACCATAGACATATTTATACGGCGACCTTATGAAATGTACTAGAAAAAAACAAAAGGTTTTTCGGATTAATAAAGGCCTTCAACATCATCGACGACATCCGTCATAAGCAATTAATCTCAGTTATACAACATGCTCAAATTTAACAACAACGGAACCACTAGGCGTCTTGTTGCCATGGAAGTTATGGTGAATTCTAGCCCAGTTATATATGCCACCGAAGGTTCGTATCGTGAGCTTTCACGTTTATAAGTAAGCATCTTATTTTCAAGGTATTGTTCAGCGCCTACAATAACCAGTGTTAGATATCCTAGCGTTAATGAACCTTCGAAGGCATGTATTATAGGACTAAAATGACTTCTTGAAATTCAGATACTTCATTGTCGGTTTTAAGGCAAACCCCTAGAACTCTCGTTTCCTTCTGTCAAAAATACATTGGAATATTGACAAAGTCAAAATCAGTAAATAAACATGAGTTACAAAAATACAGAAGAATAAGACCAGGTGTTCATCGACGACACTTGCCATGTAAGTCTTGGTCAATCCTTCAATTGAAATATTGTCGCATTGCTAAGTGATTACCAGGTTAAATAACTGAGAAACCCCTTTGTATGCTAATAAGCAATGAAGGCTTCTTATTTCATATTAAAAAAGGATTTAGAACATTTTCTAAAACACTTTTTTCAAGAACATCACCTTTTACAATCTTGGAGAGAAATGATAGAAATTTCTGTACAGAACTTCATCCACTGAATTGACTAAAACGAAAATTAACCAAACCAATGGCATTCTTAAAGTTGGACTCTGCTGTATCTTCTCATCTTAGCTGACCATGTTTTAAATGGTGCTATTCACGTGTGTCTTTTGTGACTCTAAATTTGCAGGTAACTCAAACGGATGACTGGAATGTTAATCATCAACAGTTCTGTGTTAATGCTATATACTCAGCGCCAGTACAGTAGGTAACATACAGGATGTTAATATGCTGTTGCATCCTAATTGAAACTTTTTTTTCTGAATACCTCAGTTATGTGTCATTTTTATTTCATTAACATAGAAATTGAAGTTCTTTTGGAGCCTTCCAATATTCCAAAGTGTATAGATATAATTATATAACATCTTAGACGATAATGAGATTCAAGAATGTATTGCCACCTACTGACATTTTAATACAACGAAACGGTTACATCGGAAAGTCAAACTAAGGACCTCAAGATGATCTTTTAGAAGACGAGACACACAAGTGCATATATAACCTTCTAATACAAAATTTAGAATGAGATACAGCAGGGCAGGACTATTCAACTAAAATAGGACGCGTCACTGATAGCTAGGATTCGACTGAGTATTATCCAAAGTGATCAAAGAAGTGCCAAAGTCTAGATTTGGAGGCACATAAGATGTATGTTGTATACAAATCAATTATTTTTGTCTTTTCTATTCTTACACACTACCTGCAAAACATCTTGCTCTGTTAATTTATAAAACGTTTTTCAACATTTGATTTTACACGAATCTTTGGTCCTCTATAAAAATTGTACATGAATGAATTACTGGACCGTACATTGAAATTGGTAGCTTGTATATAACTTATACCTACACAACTGACCTGATCGTGTTCGCAATCAGCAAATTGTATACTTTGTTCTCATTTTAGAATGTAACATTACATACATGGATTGACCAATATTTCTATATGGCGTGGGTTGCCAATGAAGCAGAAGACGCTTACTCTTTCAGAACACCTGATCTTATTCTCCTTGTACTTTTTCAGGAGTCTCCGTATAAAACTTTCGTTTCTTCATATTTTGACCTTGTTCTACTGAATTTAAGTTTGGATCATGAATATGTTGACATATTGGTATTTTTATGTTGATTTCATTTTTGGTAATATTGAAAGATTCTGCTATTTGACTGATAAAAAGACGTTCCAGTACTCAACATTGTAAAAAGACACACGAGTGAATAACAAAATTTAATACAAATTTAGATAATATACAGTAGAGTCAAATAATGAATTAAACTGCATCATACAGCTGTTTCGTCTCTCAAGGGCTCGTCAGTGATGCTACATCATACAGCTGTTTCGTCTCTCAAGGGCTCGTCAGTGATGCTACATCATACAGCTGTTTTCGTCTCAAGGGCTCGTCAGTGATGCTACATCATACTGCTATTTCACCTCTCAAGGGGTCGTCAGTGATGCTACATCATACTGCTGTTTCGTCTCTCAAGGGCTCGTCAGTGATGCTACATCATACAGCTGTTTCGTCTCTCAAGGGCTCGTCAGTGATGCTACATCATACTGCTATTTCACCTCTCAAGGGGTCGTCAGTGATGCTACATCATACTGCTGTTTCGTCTCTCAAGGGCTCGTCAGTGATGCTACATCATACAGCTGTTTCGTCTCTCAAGGGGTCGTCAGTGATGCTACATCATACTGCTGTTTCGTCTCCCAAGGGCTCGTCAGTGATGCTACATCATACTGCTGTTTCGTCTCTCAAGGGCTCGTCAGTAATGCTATATCATACTGCTGTTTCGTCTTTCTAAGACTCGACAGTGATACTACATCATACTGCTGTTTCGTCTCTCAAGGACTCGTCAACTACATCATACAGCTATTTCGTCTCTCATGGGCTCGTCAACTACATCATACAGCTGTTTCGTCTCTCAAGGGCTCGTCAGTGATGCCCTTGAACCCTAAGGGCGACATGCGAAAATCCAAAGTGATCGAAAGAAAAGTCAAAATCCAGATTCGGTGGTGCACTATCCCCATAATTCGTAATTTTCATATAACGGATATTTTTGACAATATCAGGTACATGTGAATACTTTTAAGCGTGCCGCCGTTTGAACGAATAAATCGTGATGCAGGTTACGGCAAACCTTGGGAACTAATAGTCCACCAGGGAAGCCTACCACCCATAGCCTCATTATTCACCTTAAACCTCTCGAGATACTGTGTAGTCATATATCTATGTACACGTCTTGAAGTAGTGATTTACAGTGTATATTGATAAGAAACAAAAATTAATCTGAATGTTTTTCCCCTTTTGGACAAGGTATTGAATTCTCTAAGAAGAGCATTGTGCAGATTGTTATTCATCATTTACTCTTGTATGGTAACCGTAGGACGCAAAGTCATGACACAGCATAGTGTGTTATATTTCCTGATTATATTTCTGATTCTTATGTCATCTGATGAATGCAGATTAAAGAGCGTATCATCACATAGACTACAGAATAATGCCATAAGTGAACTTAATAATTAAAGTAATTTTACCAGATTATAATGAATTTGACAAAAAAATCCACTGATCTCGACAATATCGATACAATGACCTTTTGAAATACCTTGTATTTCTGAAGTTATGAAATGTCACATTCTTTACACAGCAGCATGACATCCGTCTGGTCACATTATCCTCGTTCTTTCCATTTAATATTGAGCAATAACCATTTCAGTGGGCGAAAATTCATCGCAAAGGTAAAAAAAATTACAGATTATTTAAAGAACTTTGAATAGTCCATGGTGATCAAAGAACTAAAATATTTTGATTCACGAACTGTTTCATTTATTAAATTGAAAGCTTAACTCAAAGCCACTATGAAAATGCCAGTATTTTATCAATACTTTTGATAATTAAAACGTTAAACTTAAAGATCGACATATTTAGATAATATACTACACTGAATTTATTGAATTTAATTAATATTCATTGAAACCTCACATAAAGTCTGTTCTCTTTTTGTACCTTCTAAAGTAGAACATTTGACATCTATAGCGAAAGAGCGTTCCATGAAATTGCATGATAATAACATGCCCCTCCTATATTGACCTTTTACCATAACTGTGATATCAAAATATCGATGTCTTTATTCTCCTCAATCTCTGGCTTCCAAGATCCCCTCTTTGAAAATATTTCAACTCTTGGTTTCAAGAAATACAGAATGAAAAATGTTTGTATGGTCATACATAGTTATCTTTGATGAGGTCTGTAAGTCACTTGTTCATTCATTTGAATAGTGGCAAGCTTCAGAAAATATTTTGGACATTATTTTTATTCAATATTGGATATTATGAAATTTGTTGAATATTGAGGAAATTTCACTCTCCAATGTGCTTTTTCCAGTTCGATTTAGTAATTTCCGGGGACAACAATTCCAACAATTTAGGCAACTGGTATCACTATCGAAACCTAGAATTGGAACGTTGGAAATGGCTACATCCGTTTCATGATTTCCTTAAACACTTAGATTTTAAAATCCATCAAAATGTCATATTGAAAGATGAAAAGTATCTTATATATTTCATTTCATATGCGATTTTATGCAAATTCGTCTCGAAAGTTTTAGGTTTTGTTCGCTAAGGCTTTTGATATAAGTGAAAGTTTCTAAGACTCGTTTCATAAAATTCTGTATCCATTGAAAATGATTTAATATCCTATATATATATACACTCTTTAATAAGAGACAAATAGATGAAACATATCAAACTATTTATTTGTCAAACAAACAAAATAATTGCAATACATGTAAGAATGAACATCATACGGTAGTAAATGTAAACATGACAGACATGTAACCGTCTATTAACAGTAGATCTTGATGGCATCAATCCCGTGTAACTCACAAAAGCATGTACTTTCAAACATTTTCTTTCTGGACAACGATGTAAAAACGACAATGCACTTATTAAACGAGGGATAATAAAACGTTTCTAGGAAATAACTAGGAGCCATTACACGCCAGGGCGATCAAAAGTACAGAGGTGTATCGAAAACAATAAATAAGTCAAACCAATTTGCTACAAAAAAAAAATGAATCTTCGGGTCATTGTTATATAAAGCCCGTCAAGATAAAAAAAAAAAAAAAAAAAATCTGAAATAAAAATCCAAACAAACACAATATGTTTTAAGCATATCCACTGTCCTAACAAATGATAAAAATCAATGTCTAATACAAATGCTATTCGTGAAAAACCATAGCTGGTCAATGTTACTTGTAAAGCAATCTTTGGAAAATACTGATTGAAAACTGAAAAACTTTTTTTAGTATTGTTCGCTTTGTTGCCTATGGAGACTGTTGGAAGCTAAAACGTTTATAACGGACGGACAGACAAAACCACGATTAAGTGATGCGTGTTTATTGTAAACTGCCAGTAAATGAGTGCTGAAGGCCAATGATATAACTATTGCATAGTTAACACGGAAACTCTCTTACTGTTGATATCTTGACCCTACGTTTACTCGACTTTCATTCAATAAGCAAGCAACATTTAAATTACTTGAATTAAGCAGCAACTCTCACATTAGAGTTTAGCTATGACACATTCACATTCTATTTTGCAATATAAATTCGCGGGAATAAAATAAAAATTCTTCATTTCGTCATGCCTTCAGGTTACAAAATTGCAAGCACCTAACAAAAATATCATAAGTGAAAAGGCCACTGTAGTTATTTTGAAAGTAAAATACAAGCTGATTTAAAATATCTTATTTGACTAAAAAAAGGGGTTAAAATATTCAATATAAGACGTATAAAACATAATAAGTTGTCTTAACAATGGAAAAAAAATTCATCGGTACAGCCACATTGTAAAATGGCGGTAGTTCATCCGCAAACAATGAATAGAAAATAACAAAGTAGATTACATCGATAGCGATCTCTCACGCAACCCACTCAGATTGATTTCCTTCTTAAGCAAAGTGATCACAAATCAGATACGTCGAGCATTGCTTGATGATGATTGATTATATAAGCACAGATCGTTCTTAAACACATGTAATGGAATAACAATATTGTTGATTGCATAGTTTAATCTGAGTAAATTGCAATGACATCGAAAATTATTTAATCATATCACTGCAAAATATCTCCAAGATATGTAAGTATGCAATACTTCAAGTCACATAGCACAAACTGTTGTTTACGTATGTATATATGCGATAATTGTTGTTTTCTGAAATGTTGACGCGTCTAAAGCTTTTTAAAATTCCTATATTTTATGCGGATATTGAATCGAATCCAGACCAGCTTATGATTCATTGGACGGACTTTAACATATGCTCCTCAATTGACTGAAAAGGCACATACAATTCTGATATGTCTCCGTTTCGTACCTTTTGCCAATATGACAGAGCCTTTTTCCTATCATGTATGGGTGTTATGGTAGTTTTCGTTATTCTGTAATCTCTGAAGGGTTTGACATTCGAGAACCTGGATCTCGGCTTCCGCTGCTAAAGCACTGACAGCGGGGTAACACATGCTGACAGCGGGGTAACACATGCTCCTAATACGTGATCGTTAATATTCCTATTCCGACAATAAGTCATACTTTGAAGAAAGTCCATCAGAAAGCTGAAGCAACGGCCGATAAACGGAAGACAGTTTGTTGATAACCATAACAACTTGATTTTTGATAGCTAGGCAAAGATGCCAGGTTATTTTAATGATTTACGTCCTCTTGTTTCTTCAACGGACCAAATCATAGCCTTGTATAAACGACAATTTGTGAATTGCTTTTGTAAGTTATCAATCCCAGATTCAAGGCGTATTGCACCAGGCTGCTAAACATATCCCTTGAGATATTTGCCTGGCAATAAGCACAACTTTCTCGCTGAAATATCTTATAAGTTATATATCGCAGATAGCAACACCTAAGTCCTGTTGGTGTAGATACGTATGTAAGAAGCAGAGGATGGCATTGTGGCTAAGGAGTCTTCCTGGAGGGATGTTTCACGCTTCTACAATATACCACTGAAAAAAAATACATTAAATTACTTGAAACGGGCTGTAAGAATCTTGGCAATGATAAATAATGACTGTTTTGCCACAGTGTTTTCAACCATGAAACACTAGTCTCGAAAACAGGGTAGGCCAAACTCGAGCACTATGTTAAATGTTGCTGATCCCAAAATAGCAAATGGTGTGACATGTGGTAACAAACATAGTACAAGAGATACCTTTTGAAATTTACTTTTTGCAATATAGAGAAAAAAATATTGAAACAATTCCGTTAAATCAAAACATATTTTTAACAAAATTGGAATTTTTCATCAACAGGAAGCCAACACATGGAAGCAATTTTTTCTTATAATGAAATATATATTATATTATTGCTTCTTTACCATAACACACTAAAATTACAACACGAATGCAAAGTATCTTTATTTTGACAAACGGAAATATTCAATACTAGTCACTTTTTTAATCATAAAACGGAGTTTGGTTTCGTGCCAGCCATTTTACAATGCATTTTTAGATAACCATTTGAATAAAATCGGACAACATTTGAATTTAGGCTTATCACAGAACATGGTGGCCAAAGCCACTGGCAATATCCTTGATGATTGATCTACATATACTCATTCTTTTGAGCCATGTACTCACCATTATAAGCCATGTACTCACCATTATAAGCCATGTACTCATTATTATAATAATCATATTGGACCAAGGTGTTTCAGTACACTAAACGATTAGTTTTTTTTATTGTAGTGTAGGATTAATTATTGGTGAAAGACAAGAAGCTTTAAACAATCTATTGGAAAATTAAACAACCAGACATGAAAATCAATGACACAACAAACCTTTCAATATCCCATCAATTACCACGATTGTCACGATAACACAATCATAATAAATTATTTAACATTAAGTACACTGACCGCATAGAACATTATGAAATCATCTTTCATAGAACGTGGCGAAATCACCACCCCTCCCACCCTCTCAATTTGTTTTTAAAATGAAAAGAAATAGCGTCAAGTCTAAAACAAATTTTGCGACATTATCCTTAATCAGTGAACATCAGATAAAACGGCTACTGCTTTTGAAAACACAGTATTCCACCACTGGGAAAAGAGCATATACAACGTGTGAAGATTGGTGATATACAAAAATATAGCAACAATAAACAGTTATTTTTTAAATGTTTCTTAATACTCGAATTCATTGCATTTTTAATATTGTTCATCATTCTATAATTATTCATACCCGTTTTGTTTGATAGCTCGCTCATCTATATCAACCGTGATCCATGTGAAAAGTGTATGCAATTTGTACTCAAAAATTTTGTAATCTAAGGTGTTGAGTCCTTCAGCCACGGTACTGTGTTCAAATTTGGCCAATAATGTAAACCTGAAACAAAGAAGGACAAGAATTGTTTATAACACAGCCAGTGGGAGATTCAAGGTTGGCGTTATGATGACACTTTCACCTCCGTCAGACAAATGACCGGTGTGAAGCGCATAAGCAATGTAAGAGATGGTACAGATTGACCGTGGTGTTGTTGTTACAACAATCATGAAAGCTCACAAGGCCACGAGAACACTGCAGAATGTATATACAAGACATGAAGGAAGAGCTGTGACGCATCGTATATCGGAGAAATGGACAGGAGATTTAGGGACGCGGAAAACAACCAGGGCGAAAGTAATCTCAATCCGGCATTTACAGATCATTCCACCTACAGATCATTCCACTTACAGACCATTCCTCTTACAGACCATTCCACCTACAGTTCATTCCATCAACATACCATTCCACTTACAGACCATTCCACTTACAGACCATTCCTCTTACAGTTCATTCCATCTACAGACTATTCCACTTGCAGATCATTCCACTTACAGACCATTCAACCTACAGACCATTCCACCTACAGATCATTCCACTTACAGATCATTCCACTTACAGATCATTCCACCTACAGACCATTCCACCTACAGATCATTCCACCTACAGACTATTCCACTTGCAGATCATTCCACTTACCGACCATTTCATCTACAGACCATTCAACCTACAGATCATTCCACTTACAGATCATTCCACCTACAGATCATTCCACTTACAGACCATTCCACCTACAGACCATTCCACCTACAGACCATTCCACGTACAGATCATTCCATCTACAGACCATTCCACTTACAGATCATTCCACCTACAGACCATTCCACCTACAGACCATTCCACCTACAGATCATTCCACCTACAGATCATTCCATTTACAGATCATTCCACTTACAGACCATTCCACTTACAGATCATTCCACTTACAGACCATTCCACTTACAGATCATTCCACTTACAGACCATTCCACGTACAGATCATTCCACCTACAGACCATTCCACTTACAGATCATTCCACTTACAGATCATTCCACATACAGATCATTCCATCTACAGACCATTCCACTTACAGATACTTCCACATACAGACCGTTCCACCTACAGACCGTTCCACCTACAAACCATTCCACTTACCGATCAATCCACTTATAGACCATTCCACCTACCTACCATTCCACCTACAGATCATTCCACTTACAGATCATTCCACATACAGACCGTTTCACCTACAGACCGTTCCACCTACAGACCATTCCACTTACAGATCAATTCACTTACAGATCATTCCACCTACAGACCATTCCACCTACAGACCATTCCTTTTACAGATAATTCCACTTTTAGATAATTCCACTTTTAGATAATTCCACTTTTAGATCATTCAACCTACAGATCATTCCACTTACAGATTATTCCACTTACAGACCATTCCACCTACTTACCATTAAACCTACAGACCATTCCACCTACAGATCATTCCACCTACAGATCATTCCACCTACCTACCATTCCACCTACCTACCATTACACTTACAGACCATTACACTTACAGATAATTCCATTAACAGATCATTCCACTTACAGATCAATCCACCTACCTACCATTCCACCTACCTACCATTACACCTACAGATCATTTCACCTTCAGACCATTCCACTTACAGATCATTCCACCTACCTACCATTCAACCTACTTACCATTACACTAACAGACCATTCCAGCTACAGACCATTCCACTTACAGATCATTCCACCTACCTACCATACCACCTACCAACAATTACACTTACAGACCATTCCACCTACCTACCATTAAATTTACAGACCATTCCACCTACCTACCATTACACTTACAGACCATTCCACCTACATACCATTCCACTTACAGACCATTCAACCTACAGACCATTCCACTTACAGATCATTCCACCTACCTACCATTCCACCTACAGATCATTCCACATACAGATAATTCTACTTTTAGATCATTCCACCTACAGACAATTCCACTTACAGACCATTCCTCTTACAGATAATTCCACCTACAGACCACTCCACCTATAGATCATTCCACATAAACAAAGACCGTTCCACTTACAGATCATTCCACTTACAGACCATGCCATTTACAGACCATGCCATTTACAGACCATTCCACCTACAGATCATTCCACCTACGGATCATTCCATTTACAGACCATTCCACCGACAGATCATTCCACCTTCGGATCATTCCACCTACAAACCATTCCACCTACAGACCATTCCACCTACAGACCATTCCACCTACAGACCATTCCACTTACAGATCATTCCACCTACAGATCATTCCACCTACAGATCATTCCACCTACAGACCATTCCACCTACAGACCATTCCACTTACAGATCATTCCACCTACAGACCATTCCACCTACAGACCATTCCACATACAGACCGTTCCACCTATAGACCATTCCACCTACAGACCATTCCAAATCCAGACCATTCCACTTACAGATCATTCTACCTACCTACCATTCCACCTACAGACCATTCCACCTACAGACCATTCCACTTACAGATCATTCCACTTACAGATCATTCCACCTACAGACCATTCCACTTACAGATCATTCCACCTACAGAACATTCCACCTACAGATCATTTCACTTACAGATCATTCCACCTACAGACAATTCCACCTACGGATCATTTCACTTACAGATCATTTCACTTACAGATCATTCCACCTACAGACCATTCCACCTACAGACCATTCCACTTACAGATCATTCCACCTACGGATCATTCCATTTACAGACCATTCCACCGACAGATCATTCCACCTACAAACCATTCCACCTACAGACCATTCCACCTACAGACCATTCCATCTACAGACCATTCCATTTACAGATCATTCCACCTACAGATCATTCCACTTACAGATCATTCCACCTACAGATCATTCCACCTACAGACCATTCCACCTACAGATCATTCCACTTACAGATCATTCCACCTACAGACCATTCCACCTACAGACCATTCCACCTACAGACCGTTCCACCTATAGATCATTCCACCTACAGACCATTCCACTTACAGATCATTCCACCTACAGAACATTCCACCTACAGATCATTTCACTTACAGATCATTCCACCTACAGACAATTCCTCCTACGGATCATTTCACTTACAGATCATTTCACTTACAGATCATTCCACCTACAGACCATTCCACCTACAGACCATTCCACTTACAGATCATTCCACCTACAGACCATTCAACCTACAGATCATTTCACTTACAGATCATTCCACTTACAGACCGTTCCACCTACAGACCATTCCACTTACAGATCATTCCACATACAGACCGTTCCACCTACAGACCATTCCACCTACAGATCATTCCACATACAGACCATTCCACTTACAGACAATTCAACACAGCATAATAAAATCATTTTACCATATCGTCCCTTTTTTCTACCTTAGTGTACATACGGGTACTTTAATTGTGCTACGTCATTGATTACTTACTTCACGCTGTTGTCAACCAAAAGTCACACCTTAATCGTCTCCTTATTGTTACAAGAACATCTGTTCTATAAATACTATTACAGTGTACCAAAAGGGGTCTTTTGAGTTTCAGTGAAAGTTCCAACCAAATGTTTTATCAACAACATATACGCTTATGAACCAGTAAGATGTAACGTGATGTGGTACGAACTTCTAAGAAACAAATGATACATAAATGAAATTTACAACATTTTAATTTAATGCAATAAAGAAAATTATATTGTTGGTGAGTGGAATGATTTCCTGAGGTTGGTTGGGGGATACGGAGTTCAAAATCTGAACTAAAAACAAAACTTTAAAGAACATATTCCTAAATCAGAAATATACAATTATAATTATCAAAATAACATCAACCAACCTATCTTTATTTTTTATTTCTTCTGTGTGTTTCAGTTTGGTGACAGCTGCCAGCGGATCTGGTGGTCTCTCTATATTATAGCCCGCCTCCACAACTCTTTAAAACATACAAAAGTCATAGTCACAAGTTCATAATAACACCATTTATCTTTTAAAGTTTAATGATATTACACATTTTAACTGTCGAAAAGAAATTTACAATTACCACTAAAAGTATCTATTTTACCAAAGTTCCAGAAAAAAGGTCCAGAGTTAAAATACTGTTATAGAGGAGCAAGACAAAATATTTATTTCTAACGACAACAATTATTTTCAGTTGTGTTTTTTTTTTTTTTTTTTTTTTTTTTGTTTGTCTACAAAGGATGCCTCCATTCCCTTGACCGCGTTTCACTCTTGTTTAACTAAGAGGTAAAATAGCAGATGGGAAATCTATTTATTATGAAAGTAGACGCTGAATTAATACAGTATTTACAACATATATGTTGCTTGTAAAGTAAAAATCAATTTTTTTCCTGAAACGTTTTAAAACAACATTCTTGTGCCGAGATATCCTTGTTTTCCATACGATCAATAGTCATGAACGCTTTTATTTTTAACGACACAAACACAAAGAATGACGTACATATAAATCGAATATTAATACGAGATCAGCATACGGTCTTTGTTAGATCTTTATCAGTTGGATCGTTTCATTTTCATCTTGTGTACATTTATCCTTAATTATAGCTTGTATCGACAACTGAATTGATCACAGCGTAACACCAATAAACATACGAAAAAAATGAAATAAAGGAATAGGAAGGACCAAGGGAACACCATTAAAGTACTCAAATAAGTAACTCGTGATGATGTACGATGCCTATGTAATTTCAGAAAACTCCATCCAGTATTCCTCGAGAAAAAGCGAAACCAGTACTTGTCGAAATCCAAGATGTGAATGATATAGGCCATTTTTTATTAGCCAGGGAAACCCACATTGGAAATTACAAAAAAATGATATGATCCATTCCTACTGATCCAGTAATAGCGATAACAAACTTTGATTTTCCAAAATCCGCAAAGATTGCAACTTATCGGCCATTTTGTTTTCTGATCAAATTCTGAATTAATAGAGCGCTTCTATGTATAAAGAAGAATAAACATTCATGGAAACAATGAAAATTACCTTCGGTAAAGGTCGTCATCCTCGGCACCCCACATGAAAAACAAATTGGAGTAGCCATTGATATACTGAAACTGATCCGTAGTGAACGCAACTATTCCACCCATGCAAGCATAATATGGTAACCTAGAGAAGAATAAAAGAATACATTATCATCCGGATTAAATTTCAATGTTTGTCAATATTGGTAAAAAACTAAAAAAAAATACCATAAATATTTTAGTGTCTCGGATGTTTTACAATGAGTTGTAATAACATGCCTACAAATCCATGGCTTTGTTCATTGTTACCGGAGCTACAATACACTCTCCACTCTCTACTTGTTTCGTTATCGGTTTTTTTATCTGCCAGCACACTTACTGGCTTCAATGTTCTGTTTCTAGTAACATTTCTGCCTCCCCTACCTATAGTGTAGAGACAGACAGATTATGCAATTGCGTGCCATGCTTTTTTCTCTATATAAACAAAATATCTGACCAACTTGAGATCAGAGGAGCGGGGCACGGTATAAGGAAATAGTGTTCAATCAATTTAGGAGAAGCTCTTTTTAAACAAAGAAGTTCTTTCTAATGTCTTCTTGACAATACCAACTATTGGCCTTTAGTAGAATGCGCGCTCCTTTGAGGAAAGTTTTGAGTTCTGTCATCTGTCTGACAAATTGTACATACTTTATAAACGATACTTACTACACCTTGTTTAACGCTCATATTGGTAGTGTAACTAGGATATAATAAAGTGTTGAACTTGTTGACATGGTATAAGATAAAGGCTTAATTTGTTCATGGGTTCATGAGATATGCACATAAACCTTGCACAAACCAACGGACACACAGACAAATTGATTACCGTATAACGTACAGCCTCCTTCTTCACATTGGGCATTAAATGCACAACTAGACTTACCAGTAACCATCTTTATCTGTACTAGACAACATGTGTCTCACCATGCTCCGGCTACATTTGTATATGTTGCGGTCGTCTTCTATAATAGTGTCGACATCATTGAAAATAAAGCACCCGAATTTTCCACTTTTTCCGGCTTCTACGAATCCAATGTTCCGCATCATCCCTCTATTAAAAGCTGCACTTTCTGTCTTGATGAAATTGAATACCAAAGTAATTTACAATGCTTGCGATCATAACGCTTTTGTGAACATGTGTTGAATTCCTCACGTAAAATTGTTTGAAGAGTAGTAGCAACCTTCTAGGAAGAATATTTAGATATTTACAACAAATATTTTCCTTGGCCATTTTTCTAGCAAAGTCAAGAGGTAATCGAACAAAACTTAATCCAGAGATAGTTCTTTTTCCTTTTTCTTTTCTTAAAGAATTTTGGATTTCGCCAATTTTGCCACTTCAGACGACATTGTATGTAAATTTATCTAACAAACTTCTCATTCCAAATACCATGAATGTTATATTTGTAATAATTAAAAATCAACTTTACTTACGGATATAATTATGCGATGTCCACAGACCAGTATCAAGAAGAAAGACAAAACAACGGAAAATATGACCAAGTCAGTTTTCCTTACCGAAACACTATATGCCTACTTCTTTGCCATGACATTCTTTATAAACATGTTTTACATGGAATGAAAATATACCTGCTCAATAACAAATATGGTAAAGTCTACTTTCTGTCTCAGTAGTTTAGGTAGGACATTGCTTAGAAACTGTAGAAGATGTTTCATCCTGTTCCGGTACGGAATAATGATGGCTGTTCTTTCTTCAAATAAGCATCCATTGGCACGGAAACGACCACCAGGTAAACTAAGATTGCCAAACATCTTTTCCAGATCGTAAATGCTCATCAAGGTTTCGTCGACAATCTGTCGTTTTGCTTAAAAGGAAATTATTATTAACAAGAGAAAATATATATTAATAAGTCACACTACAACATATAATAAGTAGGGAAACTTAAAGTGAATGAAAACTTACTTCCAGTGATGATGTATTCTAATTTAAAAAATATCAGACCGGCATCTTGTAAAATCTTTAACACGTTAGCAATTAATACTTCATTACGTGATCAAGAATGTTTCTAATTACCGAATTTTATCCTTTGTTGACACGAATTCACATTTGTCAGTGGATTGACGATAAAAAATCTCGGATGCCCAAATATATAATAACATATCTGCATGAGATGGGGAATTCTGGTGAAGAGGCAGACAGCAACCAGGACCGTGCATAGCCATTTTATCATGCTCCTTTTAGTTCTCATCGGAAATCTTGGACATCTTGAGAGCTATAACAATACAAAAGAAGATAATTTACAGTTACAGTTTGGTTATTGAGTTGGGCGAATCTAGAGATAATTTCAACAGAATTTATTTTTTGTTTTGCTGATTTTTGTTGTTTTTTGTTTTTTGTTTTTTTTTTTTGTTTTTTTTTGTAACAAATAAAAAGTCTATCAATATCGACCTTTTGGAAAGATTTCTACTTCGGATCAAGAAAATATGTATTATGGCTTACTAGACCAACTCTGAAGAGCAAGATCTAAGTTTGGATAATGCTGGACATGTTGTTAACAGCAATACTGCAAGCAAGTTCAGTCAATATGTAATACAGATTAGAAAATAAACCTAGAGAAACTATCGCATACAAACAAATGCATTGCTAAAATCGTTTGTTGAATATTCGCTTTTCTTTATTTTCAAGACGGAAAGAAAAATTACAATTACTAATTTCAATTCTAACTAAGTATATATGCATTGAATACAGCATATGTATTTCATCTTTCTAAAATCAAAGGTTTTGCTTTCATGTAATTGAATTCATGAGCCTTGCAAAATGACCAGTGGGAACAATATGGACGGTTTCATATTCCATATTGAATAATTTCCCACTTTATGAAACTCATCTTCCTATGATATAAAAGCAAAGTCCGAAAAATTTCTGCTTTATTTTAGTTAGTCTCACTATACTAAAAAAATTCCATATCAAATGTTACATAAGGTTAAATAATGCATTTCAAAGAAAACTTAAAATGTTAAGTTTTTTTTATTTCCTTTTATTTTCTTGGTCTCTCAAAACACCTATTAGCGATTTTCCAAAAGCTTGTTTTAGTAGACATTTTCCCTAATTATAAGTTTTGTACTTTATACTCATGAAATAAATGATGTTGCAATTATGTCCAACTTTGAATTCTAATTATATTAAATAACTAGACTATATAGGTGCAGGACTTCAGCAAAAGCACAGGTAAGTCACTAAAATGCATGGTAGTTTGTGCTCTTTGCTTGTCGCTATCACTGAATGGAAAACATAGGGAGCGGGTGTAAGACTAGAGGAGCTGCTATCGTTTTCAGCCTTGCAGGTAAAGCCTAAGAATCACACCTGCTACTCACATTGGATGATCGAAAGAGGCAACTTAATTTGGGATTTAATCTTTTCTTTTTTGTTTTTTGAACAACTATGTTTTCCGTAAAATCTCCATTGATACTGCCTAACATTGGTCCACTTGATCGTTCGTCCATGTAATGAAGGCATTGAGTGTTGTTCCCGTGCAAGAGACATACTTAAGTCTTTAACAACATTGGTATTTTATTGCCTGTTTGCTCGTTGTTAAGTATAGTGTGACCTTGAATGTATCTTGCTGTAGGTCTACGGCAACATACCTTAGAGAGCACGTGCTATAAAGTTGGCATTAGTTCGGTACCATCAAAAGGACACGTACACGAGCTTATTGCAGCATTCGACAAATACTCGCAGCCACCTAGCATACACAGGATGGCCGTCCTTAAATGACCGTAGATGTAAATAGGAGGTTAAACAGTTTAAAATGCAAACAATTCGAGATATTTTGCTTTAATTGATACAATAACAATTAGTAAATAACGACATCTTATTTCAAACTCATATTCGATGACATGAGAGCACAACATGAACAAAAGAAGGATTTACCTGAAGCTTAGCGAAACGTACAATCAGAATAAACCTGACCCTATATTTACGAAACCGTTCTCATGCTCAAACTCAAGATTTTGTACTCAAAATCCAAGTTTTGTGCTCACCTATTTCATTCTCGTGTTCAAGTCGTATTCACGAAAACTTCTGTGATCAACTTTTGAGCACGTTCTCAAGTTTGCTTGAGCATGGTCTCGCCTATGCTCAGGATATCATTCTCATCGTAACAACAGCATGTTTCGCACAGTGAGGAATATGTGAAAGAATTATTCCAAGGCCAAGAGTATTTTCTGATGGGCATAACCCTCTTGAAATTCTCTCTTAAGATGAGGTTTTCCGGTGATACCGACTTCGTCTAGCCACTATTAATTACGTTGTTGATTTAGTTCTAGGCACTATCACTCGTAGGACTCGGCGTTCCTGAACAGTAATCGTTTTCGTTTTATCATGAACTACTGTAACACAGCCCGTCCAGAGACAAGTAAAGAACACAGGTTTTCTTCTTGACAAGTAGTTTTATCTTCAGACAGCGAGGTCACATACAGAGTGGACAGGTCGATGGTCAGGAGAGCGGAGACTGGCGTGCTGTTTGGTCTCTAAATTCAGACTCCCTGTTTTTTTTTGTTTTTGTTTTTAAAGATGTACCGTGCCTTTTATACCCATAGGGCTGCTATCATTATCATCATGCCCGATGGTTATAATGATCGCAATAAGTTTTCCTGGAACAAATCTGTCTAACTTTCACAATTCAGTAGCCAAAGGTTATTATAATGTACGTGAAACAGTACAACTAATTACTTTCTAATTAGTATTTGGACTATGTACTGTTTACCACCTGTTAACATTTGGTTAATATTGGACAGTTGTTTACTAACCCTGGACACAGTAGTTTCAATGACCTGCTGGCCCATACCTGTGCAACACGACATCCCCGCTGTACCAATCCACCGACATACATGTTTCTATTAAATATTAATCCAAATTGTTTATACAACAGAATTACACATAATTCTCACTTACTACTTATTCCTAGTTATAAATTACCATTATATAATTATTACGAATAAATTACATTATAATTCACCTCCAGATATTGACTTTGTTACACTATGGAAGTCTTATTAAATCGGAAGAAGTAGATTACCTCCACAAATGATAACAAAGTTAGCTATATCTGAACAACCATACATACTAGTGAGTATGAACAAGAGACACATACGAATGACAAATTTCATTGCAAGTTTAGAAATATAGAACCAAATAATGAATTAAAGTAACTTTATATCGCGAAAAGAATTAGAATATTCCCCAGTGAAATGACGATGGAAACCGTAAAACAGTTCCATCTCTTGAAATCCGTGTTTATATCGTATACTGTGGATTCATTTTATTTCGTGGGGGTCCAATTTTCGTTGTTTTCGTGAATGAGCAAATCCACGAATTTAAAAACACAACGAAATATGAACTACTTACTAAAGTAATTTTGAAATTTGACCAAGTAATCTTTGCCGACACCGGAAACGTCCACCGGTAATGACAGAAGCCCCGTAATTAGTCGGGAGTCGGGTAGTCTGAGGCTCGACATGGATACGCTAAATTGGTGTCAACGATATATAATTATATATTATTAAACATAACAAAGGGTAAGTACCCATTGTGATGCTAAGTATGATGGGATCGCAGTCGTTAGCGACACTGTGGACACTAGGCTTGATCGGACCATCCTGTCGATTGAAGATTGGATCCGTATTTTGTATCCGACTACAGGTTCACAATAATTATTAATAATGCAGATCTTGTTTACACACCTGTTTACACACATGGTCCCATCGATACGCGTGGTGTTTTCATATGACTGCGGTACACCGACTGATCAGCACACAATGTTTATCCACTGAAAACAATTGTTTCTGATAATTACCGATTGATTACACGCCAGGATATATACTGATTTGTGGTTTGATATTAATGCGAGACTGTTGTAAACAGCGTTATAAAAACACAGGACGCCATCTTGAAAAAAAAAACGTTCTTTTATTCTTGTCATTAGTGTTAATTCCTGTGAACATAGCCTTAATACAAACAGAAAAAAATTCGACTGGAAGCAAAAAGAGAAAATTCTAACGTTTTTATTTTTTTCCCACAGAATCAAAAATCCACGAATTTATGAGTCCACGAAACTGTCTAATTTGTAGAAACAACGAAAATTGAACCCAACGAAAATAAATGAATCCACAGTAGTCAGAATATGTACAATAGGCAATAAGTTTGGGTAGTTACAATTAATTATGTTACATCTGTATAATTTTTGCACCCGATGTAATGATACATATATGTATTAAGAAAAAATTAGAAATTTGGAAGAAGTTGTGAAGATGAAGAGGAAACGATTTAGATGCCGAATTTAAATGCTGTTAAGGATACAATGAGATAGCAATAGAAGGTAAGGGAGACACAACATGTAACCTGCCTATATATCCTTCTCAACCTAATGTCAGGCAGACACACTTTAAATATCTTAATAACATCACATTCGTGAGATTTTTCTCAAAACAAGCTAATGGGTTCTACATGGAATGACACTATGACAAGCAAGAGTAATAGACAACAAAGCAGGAATGCAGTTTAATCTATACACACATCACTTTTAGTGCACTTTAAAGTGATTTATTACGATATCGATGATTTTATCACCCAAACGGATTGAAACATGACTGTTATATATGTAAATTCAGGTGACAGGACTGTAGGAACATCAGAAAAGCAGACACAGAAAACACGTATAAAATTGAAGTACAATTATTCTAGACGTCACGGTTGCTGCCTACTAAGAATATATTTTTTCGATACAATGTATGCAGTAATTTTCGTAAACCAACATATAACTACATATATCTGTTATAATTTAAGGCTGTGATGAACTGATAGTGTTAACATCATCGATTCCTATTGGAATGTAACATATCTTTACGCTGGACAGAATCTATGGGCCTCAAATTAGAGCGACGCACATTAATGTACTACTTACAATACAGCTGCGGGCAATTATTTTAATATCGCCTGGTACTAATCATGCAATTTAAACTTAGATTTGTGTATACTATATAACAATTTACTATAAAAGATATTGTCTAGGGTAAATACTTACACATTTCCTGCTGAAATACATTCTGATCGTACACATCCACCAAACACACGTGTTTATAAGCGTTCCCGTTGTTGATACATATCTCACTTGGTAACGGGTCATCGCACACAACATGTGACATGAACGACGGTGTGTAAGCTTGTGTTTTGGATATGTTTGCTCGGGGTTATTTTAACCTTTTAATCAAAATATTTGTCATCGCTCTATAGTATAATGATGCATGTTTATATATAACATAATGACATGTATTTGGAATTTAACTTTAAACCTTAGCTCTATGCCCCTCTTAACGAAGGAAGTAAGGCAAATTGAGTTAAGGTATCAATGTTAACAATGGTTGTTTATGTGACAATAATTTATGTATATCACATGTCCCTTTTTTAAAATGAACAAATGCTCGCGTGACTTTAAAGAAAATACAGTCGTGTCAACGATATACGAATAAAAGAAAAATGCTCTGACTTTTGAACATGGAGGACAAGAAGTGGTGTTCAGGATGAAATAGGGTCCACCCCTTCTGCTTCATCGACAACATTCGCAAGGTAAATTTCCGACAACCAAAGCAACTTATGTCACATTTTTCAAATGAAAACAAAGTTAGCAACATCAGAACCATAGGGCACAATAGCGAAAATGTGTCGTTTCAGATTGATGTGATGCTAATTTTTAAGCGTCCGTCACAACCCCAATCATTCTTCTGACCTTGACTGTTGCGAGGACGTTAAAGCACAAATTGTAACTCATAGGTCAAACCTGAAATAGGCATTGGAGAAGGGAAAAATTTCGTGGCACAGCAATGAAACTAATCGAAAAATTTAGACTTTATTGTGGTCTTTACCAGAGAGATAGTTAATCACAATAAGTAATTTGGTATTCTATTTTTTCGTTTGTTTCTGTTGCCAAAGTTATCTTCCTTAACTCGGATCTCGTAATCGTCGTCTGAATTGTTACCTGTCCGTACATATAGCAGCGATCCACAAACAACTCGTCAATTTATGAATGTTGAGTTTGCAAATAAGGGAGTGGGTATTGTTTACATCAGCAATATTTGAGACCATAAGTTTGTTCAAGCTCACATTCCACCATACTCTTAAAGCAGAAACGCCCTTGTCATTTCCTACAGTTCCTTCAAGCCCATTGCATTCAAACTTCTCAACTTCAAACAAATGCTGCAGCAACTGAATGTAGATGACCTTAGAACTAGTCCTCCGTCAGCTTCTTCTTGTTCTACCTCTAACTATGGTCCGACTGGGAACATTTGATTGGTGATTTCAGCATTATTCAACATGTTAAGCTACAAGAGCTTTTTCATGCGGAGTCCTAAATATCGTAAAACCCCGTCCGTTAATTGGTATGTGAAATTCAAGATACACATGGATTCCGTTGAAAACTATGTCGGATAATTGGCGAACCGAAACCATGCTGTGTTGGATTCACTTCCTGAGTGGGTTAAGTCCATTCAGTCCATCATTCATAAAACAAATTGTAGCTTGAAATCGAAAAATGAAAATAAAACACGGGTCAGCTTTCCTCGGTCCTGATGTTAAATCCACACTTTAAGATTTACACGACAGGTATGTTATTGTGCCCGCAGATAAGCTTTCCCATAATTTGATAGATTATTACATTTACTTTGTATACAAAAAAAACTGGCCTTGCTTGATGAGAAAGGAAACGCCACCTATCCATTATACAATCTTTCAAAAGACAAAATACTGGCTAATCATGCTTTGATATTACAATAATTTAGATTGTCTATGAATGATAAAGATACGGACCTCCTCTGTTGGTATTGGATCCCTAAACTCCACAAGAATCAATTTAATCAATGTTTTATAGCTGGCGCTCATATAACTGTTCAACAAAGCCTTTGTCTCAACTACTAGTCACCATTCTAACTACTATCATCTCTGGGTTACAATCTTGTTGTGATGCTGTTTCCTCAAAAAGTGGAATTAATAGTATATGGATTTTGAAGAACTTCAAACGGCTTTTGACCAATCCTCAACAACATCTTCTGAAACAATTCTTCTATAAAAACATTTGATTTTTCCACCCTGTACACCATCACACCTCATTACAAACTGAAGGAACGCCTTCGTTCTCTTGTTATGAGAACTTTCGTTTCCAAGAAAGGTGAACGGCGGTATAGATATATGGTTTTGAACTATGCTGAAGTGAATTTCGTAAAAATTACGTCCAAATCAAAGAAGAAATATACGGAGGACGAAAGTTTTAAAATAATCTAGTTTCTGGTTGACAACATCTCTGTCGAATTCAACAGACTATCGGCATACCTTTGGGAATGAGCTGTGCTTCTCTGTTGTCTGACGACTTGTCTTTGTTTCCACATGAGGCTGAATTCATTAAAGGGTTTATCCAAACAGGTCCAGGCAAAGACCTTGTAAGGTCGTTTAATTTCACTTTCATTGGTGACGTCTTGTCTTTAAATAACAAGAAATTTATTGACTGCGTTCATCGTATATATCCACCAGAACTGGAAATCAAAGATAAGACAGAGCCTTCTACATCAGCTGCTTATCGCGATCTTTTCCTACAACGAAACCAACATTGACAGCTTTCCATCAAGCTGTATGATAAACGTGATGATTTCAATTTCCCTACTGTGACTTTTCCATTTCTGGATACCAACATCCTTGCATTTCGAACCTGTGGTATTTATATGTTACAGTTGATTCGATATTCAAGGGCCTTTTCCCATTATCACGATTTTCGTGCGAGAAGTCGTCAACTGACTAATAAACTCGTAACAGAAGGGTTCAAAAGATGCAGGTTGATGAAAATAAAGGGGAAGTTTTGTGGTCGCCATACTGATATTATTGAGAGATATTCTAGTTCTTTGTGTGACATGAAGCTGGACGAAGCTGCTCGTTGTATGCCTTGTTCTCATTTGAGAATATAACATTGCTTACTAGGATTGACCAAAGTTTACATGGCGGGTGTCGTCGATGAAGCGGAAGACGCTTACTCTTCGGAACACCTGGCCTTATTCTCTTAGTACTTTCTCATGAGTTTCCGTGTAAATCTTTCTTTCGTGCATAATTTGGCCTAGTTTTATGGAATTTGAGTTTGATATGTCGTTCAGAATATCATAACGATAACCATGGTGATTCCCATAGAATATCATGATAATAACATCCCTCCCTCTCCCCACCGGTCATTCTAAATCAAGTAATGCTTTTAATCATGCCTTATAACAGCGACTTTTAACAAGTGAAAAAATATATATGCAAGCAATAAGTATGAAATTTCTAATAAGCTTACATCATAAACCATAGCATGGCTAACTGACGGAGCATACAATGGCGAACTGGCGGTAAGACTTTTAGCCAGATCCAGGTTAAAGTATTATGCTGAAATTTTTAGCTGTCGCTATTTCAATGCCCTACAGAAAAAATCTTCCTATCTGAAAGATCAGCAAAAGATAACTTAAAATTATACTTACCCGATTGTTTACTAGTTTACAATCCATAGTTATTGTTGAATTTGTTTGTGTTCGGTAAAAGTACATTTACTGTAAATTCAGTATGTTTAACGCTAGTTATTTGTAACAATGTGCTCCGGGTTATAACAACAGTTGTGAATACGAGTTATGCTAATGAATTTAAAATCACTAGTCAGCGAGTAATATTATAACACAATACGCCTGTTACGGACTGTTAAAGTGTTCACACGCACACGCACACACACGCGCACGCACACACACACGCACACACACACACACACATATATATATATAAGTAAGATGTCGCGCATGACTTGAATGAAGGAGAACAGCTATGTTAACTTATGGAGTTTTACATTTTCGTTTGTTTACCGATATGAAGAAAGAAGCTTTATCCAAATTCAAAATCGGTGAAATTTAAACTGGTGCAAAATATGAACAAAGAAAGACATGGGTGATTTCAGAATTAAACGACATTTTCATATTTTCAGAATAAAAAACCCAACAACTCCATTTTCAAACAATTTTTAATGGACATATTGAATTTAACATATATTTCATAATTCATTCATTTGCAGCGAGTCAATTTGTTCCAAATTGATAAAAATTACATTTTTTGATCGCCATAACAACTAAGACGTCATTACCGTAACGTATAAGAAACTTTGATGTATTTATTATTCTAGAATATATTTAACGTTTCTTTTCAGAATTCCATAATTCAAACCAAAATAAACAGTATTAAGCTGTGAACAATCAGTAAACCATGTTAGTTAAGACATTCTATGGAATTGAGACTATATACTGGCAAATATGATAAAAGTTTATCTTTTTCAAACTGATAAACAACATTTAAACTCGTATTAACGTAACTGCAGTACCCAAAGAAAGATTTGTAAATTTTCTTTGCAATAAATGTTGTTTGTTTATGTTATTATTGCTTCTTACACTTTTCAGCGATCCTATAATGTCATGTTACGGTAATGACACACCGTTACGGGAATGACACACCGTTACGGGAATGACAGATCGTTGCGGTAATGACGTTCAACATTGAAAAAAACGAACTGTAAACACCTAAACATTTCAATCAAGCTCTTTCTCAACTTAAGTCCAAATTTTGGGATCGATTGCATGGTGTCTCTTGGTTACAAACTGTGGAGGTGTTGGCAGCATGGTGACAATGTTTGCTTTCGGATACCATAGGATGTCTTCCAGGAGAGGCCAGAAAGAGCGGTTTCTGCCAATTCTATGCATAACCTGTACCTCTGCCTCCTCTTCGTCATCAATGTCATGAATTACGCTAGGGTATGGCTGGTCATGACTTTTAAACGACTTTTCCTGCATTTGAAGCGATATTCGATCGTCAAAATAAAAATAGTTGTGCGTAGCAAGCAAAATTAATACATTTTTATTTGAACCCAATGTTCTGTAGTATTCGATCGGAAATATAAATTAATTACCACAAAGGGCACACATTATTTGTACATATATCAGTGGTAGGTACATTTAATACTGATTGACAATCTTAAACATATTGTTTATTAAACCTCTTTCAGGTATTTCGATGTCCGAACTCAGGAATTCTTTCTTCTTTAAATCATATGGGGTCATTAATTACAATGCAGGACAGTTTACTAATACTCACGGAAACTATCTTATAAAGTTATTGTATAGGTTAGAAATCAAAATCACCACAACATTCTTTCTCATGTCTTTATCATTCTTGAAGGCGTTTATGTTATTTTTGGCGTAATGGAACAATTGAGTCAAAATACCAGCAAAACTAGAAATACAAATATCATTAGTTCGTACAGGATGGTACGAGTGTTGTACCTTTATTTAATTATTGATATGTGCTGAAATGTCATCTCCGAAACGATATCGTCATTCCCGAAACGTCATCCCGCGTTTCGGTAATGATCGTTTTGGTAATGACATTTTATCAATAAATCCCCTTTTGGAACCTCATACAAGCATGGCTGTGGAATTTACTTTTGTAACTAATCGTTATATTGGTTGTTCGATAAAAACCGATAAAAAACATTCTCTAATAATTAGTACTTACAAACAAGTCCTTCTTCTCAAACGAACCGATTTCCCACAGACATGTGTGTAGGTCGAAATCTTCCCGCGACAAACTTCTAGCCGAGCAGGAAAACCCCGCGCTAAGGGTGATAACTCCTACTGTATTTTCAATTTTGATTACTTAGAATACTGGTTACATGTGTTAGTACTAATTTTCAAAAAAAATTCAGTTGAGCATGAACCAGTTTTGTATATTTTTAAAATATATTACATCTGATTTATTTGAACTGCCTTTTGAAATTTTATACATCTTTTAGTTACAAGCGGTCTACGCCTAGTTAGGGAATTCTTGAAGACTTTTTTTTCAAAAAAATATTTTAACTTATTTTAGACATGTAGGATGTGAATGA
Organism: Ylistrum balloti; assembly: GCF_031769215.1. Taxonomy (NCBI): domain Eukaryota; kingdom Metazoa; phylum Mollusca; class Bivalvia; order Pectinida; family Pectinidae; genus Ylistrum; species Ylistrum balloti. Next base: position 3,708 of record NW_026781984.1, on the reverse strand, counting down.
TTAATTATTTTGAAACGACAAAATTTGAAAGAATTATTTCATTTTCATTTGCTTACAGGCCATTACAATAGTAGTTACGCATAATGTCGTTTAATTCTGAAATCACCCACATACAACGTGGAGACTCTAGAAAAAGCGTAAGGAAAGTAACACAAGGTGTTCATTTTTACTCTGATGAAGATAATTTTATAAAATAATTGACAAGGTAACTGTACGGCTACAACACTGGTCCTAAACTGCAAAATGGCGCTCAAAACAGAAGTCTTAACACTTTGGGAAATTTTGAAAAATCAACCAGCTATGACTGAATCGTATCTTAATCGTAAATGTACATTTCTTAATATCGTTTCAAAGACAGTTATATCAGAGACCTATATAACACATGTGTTATATACGTCTCTGGTTATATACAACCAATATGGTTCGTAATGTACTTTCTCTGAAACCGTCTCTGACAACCATAATGTTAAATTTCGCTGGTCGACCCCTGACTATTCAGGGTATGGTACTAAAATTGCTTTCTATGAAGTTTTAAACACGCTACAGTCTTTGAACACATAATTCACTGATCCATGTCACTCACACGCTGAAGCGACTAACTTGTCTGTGTTGATCTGTGCTGGAAATGGGGTTCACCACGGGGTATACGTTAAGCCAATATACACACACCGATGGCGTAACAGAATATTATCATAACGGGTTTTAACACACGAAGGCGTTTGAAAATATTACGGTGACACACCTTCATCTCACAATAAACTGTAATGAATAGATCATTCATTATATGTTAAAAACATTCTAGAGGAAGTCGACGGATTTAGAGCAGAAGATGATCACTTATATAAATTCCGTCTGCAGTAAAGAAGCATATTAATTTGTAAAAGGCACAACGTTATTGTTTATATGTGACAAAAAATAGAAAGATAGGGAGAAGGAGAAAGAGAAGGATGTGAAACGCACCACTACAGTACTTGAACATCAACAGGAGTATAGATAATGCTGGTTGTCAGATTCCTGCTCCAAACCTTAAGTTATGTCAATGAAAGTTAAAAAAAAAACATGCATTGGAATGAAAGAGAGTGATCAACGCTGTTAAAATACACAATAACATGAGAGTTTTCGTATTTAATCAAGTCTCTTTAAAATTTATACATATGAGAAAATCACAGCATTTTTATCAATAATAAGTTCATTATCTCCAAACCATAGCTCTAGAATTGAAATTGAATAAGTTATGGTACTATATGACGTGTATTGATTTTATTTTCAATGATGACCGTATTGTGTATAAGGAACCTTTAAATAATGTGAGCGAATCAGGATTAAAATTTTTGGATCGATAACATGCAGTAAATACAGCCTTGACCCGAATTCTCAATGAAACTAACTAGGACAATCACTGAAGTGTGACAAGCAACTACCAATGACACAGATAATCGATAAAAGGAAGTATGCGCCTGACTAACATTGGATACATAATTTAGTATATTGTAGAATTAAATGAAGTGTTTAGACCTACAAAACACTACGATACCTATCAAAGCCTTCTTTGTCTAAACGAATCTCATGCCCCCTCCACCCCCCCCCCCCCCCAATCCTTTCCGTAGCATCTTGCGGCATGTATCATTCAGTACATAATTTAATTCAAGTACTATTCAAAATAGTTTAATATAGTGTAACATTAAAAAAGTACTTCAAATTTTTTAATATATCACACATCCTTTCGCCTTCTCTACTGTGAGACTGACGGTCATTTAGACTTACATCCAGTCTACTGTGAGACTGACGACTCATTCAGACTTACATCCAGTCTACTGTGAGACTGACGACATTCAGACTTACATCCAGTCTACTGTGAGACTGACGACTCATTCAGACTTACATCCAGTCTACTGTGAGACTGACGACTCATTCAGACTTACATCCAGTCTACTGTGAGACTGACGACTCATTCAGACTTACATCCAGTCTACTGTGAGACTGACGGTCATTCAGACAAACATCCAGTCTACTGTGAGACTGACGACTCATTCAGACTTACATCCAGTCTACTGTGAGACTGACGACTCATTCAGACTTACATCCAGTCTACTGTGAGACTGACGACTCATTCAGACTTACATCCAGTCTACTGTGAGACTGACGACATCCAGTCTACTGTGAGACTGACGACTACATCCATCCAGTCTACTGTGAGACTGACGGTCATAAGACTTAAATCCAGTCTACTGTGAGACTGACGACTCATTCAGACTTACATCCAGTCTACTGTGAGACTGACGACTCATTCAGACTTACATCCAGTCTACTGTGAGACTGACGACTCTCAGACAAACATCCAGTCTACTGTGAGACTGACGACATTCAGACAAACATCCAGTCTACTGTGAGACTGACGGTCATTCAGACTTACATCCAGTCTACTGTGAGACTGACGACATTCAGACTTACATCCAGTCTACTGTGAGACTGACGACATTCAGACTTACATCCAGTCTACTGTGAGACTGACGACATTCAGACTTACATCCAGTCTACTGTGAGACTGACGGTCATTCAGACTTACATCCAGTCTACTGTGAGACTGACGGTCATTCAGACAAACATCCAGTCTACTGTGAGACTGACGGTCATTCAGACAAACATCCAGTCTACTGTGAGACTGACGGTCATTCAGACTTACATCCAGTCTACTGTGAGACTGACGACTCATTCAGACTTACATCCAGTCTACTGTGAGACTGACGACTCATTCAGACTTACATCCAGTCTACTGTGAGACTTACATCCAGTCTACTGTGAGACTGACGACATTCAGACTTACATCCAGTCTACTGTGAGACTGACGACATTCAGACTTACATCCAGTCTACTGTGAGACTGACGACATTCAGACTTACATCCAGTCTACTGTGAGACTGACGGTCATTCAGACTTACATCCAGTCTACTGTGAGACTGACGACATTCAGACTTACATCCAGTCTACTGTGAGACTGACGACATTCAGACTTACATCCAGTCTACTGTGAGACTGACGACATTCAGACTTACATCCAGTCTACTGTGAGACTGACGGTCATTCAGACTTACATCCAGTCTACTGTGAGACTGACGACTCATTCAGACTTACATCCAGTCTACTGTGAGACTGACGACATTCAGACTTACATCCAGTCTACTGTGAGACTGACGACATTCAGACTTACATCCAGTCTACTGTGAGACTGACGACTCATTCAGACTTACATCCAGTCTACTGTGAGACTGACGACTCATTCAGACTTACATCCAGTCTACTGTGAGACTGACGACTCATTCAGACTTACATCCAGTCTACTGTGAGACTGACGACATTCAGACTTACATCCAGTCTACTGTGAGACTGACGACTCATTCAGACTTACATCCAGTCTACTGTGAGACTGACGACATTCAGACTTACATCCAGTCTACTTACATCCAGTCTACTGTGAGACTGACGACTCATTCAGACTTACATCCAGTCTACTGTGAGACTGACGACTCATTCAGACTTACATCCAGTCTACTGTGAGACTGACGGTCATTCAGACTTACATCCAGTCTACTGTGAGACTGACGGTCATTCAGACTTACATCCAGTCTACTGTGAGACTGACGACTCATTCAGACTTACATCCAGTCTACTGTGAGACTGATTCAGACTTACATCCAGTCTACTCATTCA